>NW_028328360.1:0-52479 GCF_048544385.1 Mastigoproctus giganteus
GCTTTCCTATGGGAATCCTCCCTATGCTTTACTATGGGAATGAAATACCATGTCGATTCACTTACTTCATGTGAAGGATTTCTATAAAAACCAATTGTTTCCATCTATATCTGCGTGAATTAAGTAAACTAGCCCGTTTTTTTAAAGAACGAGCTGAAATTAAATGAGGTTTTTCCAGAAAAATCACTCCAATGCTTTACTATGGGAATATGACCTCATATGGAACATCAATTTTATTTTCGAGGATTTCGTTAAAGTCGAAGTGTTTTCCAATTTATCTACGTGAATAAAGTAAATCTACCAGATTTTGTAGAGAAAGAACGGAAATTAAGCGAGTTTTTTCGATCACAATTCACCCCTATGCTTTCCTATGGGAATCTCTCCCTATACTTTACTATGGGAAGGTAATACCATGTCGATTCACTTACTTCATGTGAAGGATTTCTATAAAAACCAAGGTATTCCATCTATATCTGCGTGAATTAAGTAAACTAGCCCCTTTTTTTAAAGAACGACCTGAAATTAAATGAGTTTTTTCCAGAAAAATCACTCCAATGCTTTACTATGGAATATGACCTCATATGGAATATCAATTTTATTTTCGAGGATTTCGTTAAAGTCGAAGTGTTTACCAGTTTATCTACGTGAACAAAGTAAATCTACCAGATTTTGTAGAGAAAGAACGGAAATTAAGCGAATTTTTTCGATCACAATTCACCCCTATGCTTTCCTATGGGAATCCTCCCTATGCTTTACTATGGGAATGAAATACCATGTCGATTCACTTACTTCATGTGAAGTATTTCTATAAAAACCAATTGTTTACATCTATATTAGCGTGAATTAAGTAAACTAGCCCGTTTTTTTAAAGAACGACCGGAATTAAATGAGTTTTTTCCCAGAAAAATCACTCCAATGCTTTACTATGGGAATATGACCTCATATGGATTATCAATTTTATTTTCGAGGATTTCGTTAAAGTCGAAGTGTTTTCCAATTTATCTACGTGAATAAAGTAAATCTACCAGATTTTGTAGAGAAAGAACGGAAATTAAGTGAGTTTTTTCGAGCACAATTCGCCCCTATGCTTTCCTATGGGAATCTTTCCCTATGCTTTACTATGGGAATCAACTACCATGTCGATTCACTTACTTCATGTGAAGGATTTCTATAAAAACCAATTGTTTACATCTATATTAGCGTGAATTAAGTAAACTAGCCCGTTTTTTTAAAGAACGAGCTGAAATTAAATGAGGTTTTTCCAGAAAAATCACTCCAATGCTTTACTATGGGAATATGACCTCATATGGAATATCAATTTTATTTTCGAGGATTTCGTTAAAGTCGAAGTGTTTTCCAGTTTACCTACGTGAATAAAGTAAATCTACCAGATTTTGTAGAGAAAGAACGGAAATTAAGCGAGTTTTTTCGAGCACAATTCACCCCTATGCTTTCCTATGGGAATCCTCCCTATGCTTTACTATGGGAATGAAATACCATGTCGATTCACTTACTTCATGTGAAGGATTTCTATAAAAACCAATTGTTTCCATCTATATCTGCGTGAATTAAGTAAATTAGGCCCTTTTTGTAAAGAAAGAATTGAAATTAAATGAGTTTTTCCAGAAAAATCACTCCAATGCTTTTCTATGGGAATATGACCTCATATGGAATATCTTTTTTATTTTCGAGGCTTTCGTTAAAATTGGAGTGTTTTCTATTAAATCTAGGTTAGATACGTTAATTGGCTAATTTTTGTCGAGAAATAATGGATAGTAATTGAGTTATTGAAGAAAGAATTATTTTCTATGCTTATCTATGGAACACAAAACGACACTAGAAAAAGTGAAGCATTTTCTACACTTTCGAACGAAAATCTTTGATTTGGCCATTTTTGACTCCAATCTCATCTGAAATAGTATTCAAGGATTTCGATCATAAAACTGATTAAACATGTAATATAGCATATTTATACGTAAATTAACATATTATCATCATATTTTCAGCAGAAATTAATTTTAATAAGAAACTGATTTTCCTTGTCTCCTATGGGAATCCTCCCTATACTTTACTATGGGAATGTAATACCATGTAGATTCACTTACTTCATGTGAAGGATTTCTATAAAAACCAAGGTATTCCATCTATATCTGCGTGAATTAAGTAAACTAGCCCCTTTTTTTAAAGAACGACCTGAAATTTAATGAGTTTTTTCCAGAAAAATCACTCCAATGCTTTTCTATGGGAATATGACCTCATATGGAATATCAATTTTATTTTCGAGGATTTCGTTAAAGTCGAAGTGTTTTCCAGTTTACCTACGTGAATAAAGTAAATCTACCAGATTTTGTAGAGAAAGAACGGAAATTAAGCGAGTTTTTTCGAGCACAATTCACCCCTATGCTTTCCTATGGGAATCCTCCCTATGCTTTACTATGGGAATGAAATACCATGTCGATTCACTTACTTCATGTGAAGGATTTCTATAAAAACCAATTGTTTCCATCTATATCTGCGTGAATTAAGTAAACTAGCCCGTTTTTTTAAAGAACGAGCTGAAATTAAATGAGGTTTTTCCAGAAAAATCACTCCAATGCTTTACTATGGGAATATGACCTCATATGGAACATCAATTTTATTTTCGAGGATTTCGTTAAAGTCGAAGTGTTTTCCAATTTATCTACGTGAATAAAGTAAATCTACCAGATTTTGTAGAGAAAGAACGGAAATTAAGCTAGTTTTTTCGATCACAATTCACCCCTATGCTTTCCTATGGGAATCTCTCCCTATGCTTTACTATGGGAATCAAATACCATGGCGATTCACTTACTTCATGTGAAGGATTTCTATAAAAACCAATTGTTTACATCTATATTAGCGTGAATTAAGTAAACTAGCCCGTTTTTTTAAAGAACGAGCTGAAATTAAATGAGGTTTTTCCAGAAAAATCACTCCAATGCTTTACTATGGGAATATGACCTCATATGGAATATCAATTTTATTTTCGAGGATTTCGTTAAATTCGAAGTGTTTGCCAGTTTACCTACGCGAATAAAGTAAATCTACCAGATTTTGTGGAGAAAGAATGGAAATTAAGTGAGTTTTTTCGAGCTCAATTCGCCCCTATGCTTTCCTATGGGAATCTCTCCCTATGCTTTATTATGGGAATCAAATACCATGTCGATTCACTTACTTCATGTGAAGGATTTCTATAAAAACCAATTGTTTACATCTATATTAGCGTGAATTAAGTAAACTAGCCCGTTTTTTTAAAGAACGAGCTGAAATTAAATGAGGTTTTTCCAGAAAAATCACTCCGATGCTTTACTATGGGAATATGACCTCATATGGAATATCAATTTTATTTTCGAGGATTTCGTTAAAGTCGAAGTGTTTTCCAGTTTACCTACGTGAATAAAGTAAATCTACCAGATTTTGTAGAGAAAGAACGGAAATTAAGCGAGTTTTTTCGAGCACAATTCACCCCTATGCTTTCCTATGGGAATCCTCCCTATGCTTTACTATGGGAATGAAATACCATGTCGATTCACTTACTTCATGTGAAGGATTTCTATAAAAACCAATTGTTTCCATCTATATCTGCGTGAATTAAGTAAACTAGCCCCTTCTTTTAAAGAACGACCTGAAATTAAATGAGTTTTTTCCAGAAAAATCACTCCAATGCTTTACTATGGGAATATGACCTCATATGGATTATCTTTTTTATTTTCGAGGCTTTCGTTAAAATTGGAGTGTTTTCTATTACATCTAGGTTAGATACGTTAATTGGCTAATTTTTGTCGAGAAATAATGGATAGTAATTGAGTTATTGAAGAAAGAATTATTTTCAATGCTTATCTATGGAACACAAAACGACATTAGAAAAAGTGAAGCATTTTCTAAACTTTCGAACGAAAATCTTTGATTTTGCCATTTTTGACTCCAATCTCATCTGAAATAGTATTCAAGGATTTCGATCATAAAACTGATTAAACATGTAATATAGCATATTTATACGTAAATTAACATATTATCATCATATATTCAGCAGAAATTAATTTTAATAAGAAACTGATTTTCCTTGTCTCCTATGGGAATCCTCCCTATACTTTACTATGGGAATGTAATACCATGTCGATTCACTTCCTTCATGTGAAGGATTTCTATAAAAACCAAGGTATTCCATCTATATCTGCGTGAATTAAGTAAACTAGCCCCTTTTTTTAAAGAACGACCTGAAATTAAATGAGTTTTTTCCAGAAAAATCACTCCTATTCTTTACTATGGGAATATGACCTCATATGGAATATCAATTTTATTTTCGAGGATTTCGTTAAAGTCGAAGTGTTTACCAGTTTATCTACGTGAATAAAGTAAATCTACCAGATTTTGTAGAGAACGAACGGAAATTAAGTGAGTTTTTTCGAGCACAATTCGCCCCTATGCTTCCCTATGGGAATCTCTCCCTATGCTTTACTATGGGAATCAACTACCATGACGATTCACTTACTTCATATGAAGGATTTCTATAAACACCAATTGTTTACATCTATATTAGCGTGAATTAAGTAAACTAGCCCGTTTTTTTAAAGAACGAGCTGAAATTAAATGAGGTTTTTCCAGAAAAATCACTCCAATGCTTTACTATGGGAATATGACCTCATATGGAATATCAATTTTATTTTCGAGGATTTCGTTAAAGTCGAAGTGTTTTCCAGTTTACCTACGTGAATAAAGTAAATCTACCAGATTTTGTAGAGAAAGAACGGAAATTAAGCGAGTTTTTTCGAGCACAATTCACCCCTATGCTTTCCTATGGGAATCCTCCCTATGCTTTACTATGGGAATGAAATACCATGTCGATTCACTTACTTCATGTGAAGGATTTCTATAAAAACCAATTGTTTCCATCTATATCTGCGTGAATTAAGTAAACTAGGCCCTTTTTTTAAAGAAAGAATTGAAATTAAATGAGTTTTTCCAGAAAAATCACTCCAATGCTTTACTATGGGAATATGACCTCATATCGATTATCTTTTTTATTTTCGAGGCTTTCGTTAAAATTGGAGTGTTTTCTATTAAATCTAGGTTAGATACGTTAATTGGCTAATTTTTGTCGAGAAATAATGGATAGTAATTGAGTTATTGAAGAAAGAATTATTTTCAATGCTTATCTATGGAACACAAAACGACACTAGAAAAAGTGAAGCATTTTCTAAACTTTCGAACGAAAATCTTTGATTTTGCCATTTTTGACTCCAATCTCATCTGAAATAGTATTCAAGGATTTCGATCATAAAACTGATTAAACATGTAATATAGCATATTTATACGTAAATTAACATATTATCATCATATTTTCAGCAGAAATTAATTTTAATAAGAAACTGATTTTCCTTGTCTCCTATGGGAATCCTCCCTATACTTTACTATGGGAATGTAATACCATGTCGATTCACTTACTTCATGTGAAGGATTTCTATAAAAACCAAGGTATTCCATCTATATCTGCGTGAATTAAGTAAACTAGCCCCTTTTTTTAAAGAACGACCTGAAATTTAATGAGTTTTTTCCAGAAAAATCACTCCAATGCTTTACTATGGGAATATGACCTCATATGGAATATCAATTTTATTTTCGAGGATTTCGTTAAAGTCGAAGTGTTTACCAGTTTATCTACGTGAAGAAAGTAAATCTACCAGATTTTGTAGAGAAAGAACGGAAATTAAGCGAGTTTTTTCGAGCACAATTCACCCCTATGCTTTCCTATGGGAATCCTCCCTATGCTTTACTATGGGAATGAAATACCATGTCGATTCACTTACTTCATGTGAAGGATTTCTATAAAAACCAATTGTTTCCATCTATATCTGCGTGAATTAAGTAAACTAGCCCGTTTTTTTAAAGAACGAGCTGAAATTAAATGAGGTTTTTCCAGAAAAATCACTCCAATGCTTTACTATGGGAATATGACCTCATATGGAACATCAATTTTATTTTCGAGGATTTCGTTAAAGTCGAAGTGTTTTCCAATTTATCTACGTGAATAAAGTAAATCTACCAGATTTTGTAGAGAAAGAACGGAAATTAAGCTAGTTTTTTCGATCACAATTCACCCCTATGCTTTCCTATGGGAATCTCTCCCTATGCTTTACTATGGGAATCAAATACCATGGCGATTCACTTACTTCATGTGAAGGATTTCTATAAAAACCAATTGTTTACATCTATATTAGCGTGAATTAAGTAAACTAGCCCGTTTTTTTAAAGAACGAGCTGAAATTAAATGAGGTTTTTCCAGAAAAATCACTCCAATGCTTTACTATGGGAATATGACCTCATATGGAATATCAATTTTATTTTCGAGGATTTCGTTAAATTCGAAGTGTTTGCCAGTTTACCTACGCGAATAAAGTAAATCTACCAGATTTTGTGGAGAAAGAATGGAAATTAAGTGAGTTTTTTCGAGCTCAATTCGCCCCTATGCTTTCCTATGGGAATCTCTCCCTATGCTTTATTATGGGAATCAAATACCATGTCGATTCACTTACTTCATGTGAAGGATTTCTATAAAAACCAATTGTTTACATCTATATTAGCGTGAATTAAGTAAACTAGCCCGTTTTTTTAAAGAACGAGCTGAAATTAAATGAGGTTTTTCCAGAAAAATCACTCCGATGCTTTACTATGGGAATATGACCTCATATGGAATATCAATTTTATTTTCGAGGATTTCGTTAAAGTCGAAGTGTTTACCAGTTTATCTACGTGAACAAAGTAAATCTACCAGATTTTGTAGAGAAAGAACGGAAATTAAGCGAATTTTTTCGATCACAATTCACCCCTATGCTTTCCTATGGGAATCCTCCCTATGCTTTACTATGGGAATGAAATACCATGTCGATTCACTTACTTCATGTGAAGTATTTCTATAAAAACCAATTGTTTACATCTATATTAGCGTGAATTAAGTAAACTAGCCCGTTTTTTTAAAGAACGACCGGAATTAAATGAGTTTTTTCCCAGAAAAATCACTCCAATGCTTTACTATGGGAATATGACCTCATATGGATTATCAATTTTATTTTCGAGGATTTCGTTAAAGTCGAAGTGTTTTCCAATTTATCTACGTGAATAAAGTAAATCTACCAGATTTTGTAGAGAAAGAACGGAAATTAAGTGAGTTTTTTCGAGCACAATTCGCCCCTATGCTTTCCTATGGGAATCTTTCCCTATGCTTTACTATGGGAATCAACTACCATGTCGATTCACTTACTTCATGTGAAGGATTTCTATAAAAACCAATTGTTTACATCTATATTAGCGTGAATTAAGTAAACTAGCCCGTTTTTTTAAAGAACGAGCTGAAATTAAATGAGGTTTTTCCAGAAAAATCACTCCGATGCTTTACTATGGGAATATGACCTCATATGGAATATCAATTTTATTTTCGAGGATTTCGTTAAAGTCGAAGTGTTTTCCAGTTTACCTACGTGAATAAAGTAAATCTACCAGATTTTGTAGAGAAAGAACGGAAATTAAGCGAGTTTTTTCGAGCACAATTCACCCCTATGCTTTCCTATGGGAATCCTCCCTATGCTTTACTATGGGAATGAAATACCATGTCGATTCACTTACTTCATGTGAAGGATTTCTATAAAAACCAATTGTTTCCATCTATATCTGCGTGAATTAAGTAAACTAGGCCCTTTTTTTAAAGAAAGAATTGAAATTAAATGAGTTTTTCCAGAAAAATCACTCCAATGCTTTACTATGGGAATATGACCTCATATGGATTATCTTTTTTATTTTCGAGGCTTTCGTTAAAATTGGAGTGTTTTCTATTAAATCTAGGTTAGATACGTTAACTGGCTAATTTTTGTCGAGAAATAATGGATAGTAATTGAGTTATTGAAGAAAGAATTATTTTCAATGCTTATCTATGGAACACAAAACGACACTAGAAAAAGTGAAGCATTTTCTAAACTTTCGAACGAAAATCTTTGATTTTGCCATTTTTGACTCCAATCTCATCTGAAATAGTATTCAAGGATTTCGATCATAAAACTGATTAAACATGTAATATAGCATATTTATACGTAAATTAACATATTATCATCATATTTTCAGCAGAAATTAATTTTAATAAGAAACTGATTTTCCTTGTCTCCTATGGGAATCCTCCCTATACTTGACTATGGGAATGTAATACCATGTCGATTCACTTACTTCATGTGAAGGATTTCTATAAAAACCAAGGTATTCCATCTATATCTGCGTGAATTAAGTAAACTAGCCCCTTTTTTTAAAGAACGACCTGAAATTAAATGAGTTTTTTCCAGAAAAATCACTCCAATGCTTTACTATGGGAATATGACCTCATATGGAATATCAATTTTATTTTCGAGGATTTCGTTAAAGTCGAAGTGTTTACCAGTTTATCTACGTGAATAAAGTAAATCTACCAGATTTTGTAGAGAAAGAACGGAAATTAAGTGAGTTTTTTCGAGCACAATTCGTCCCTATGCTTTCCTATGGGAATCTCTCCTTATGCATTACTATGGGAATCAACTACCATGTCGATTCACTTACTTCATGTGAAGGATTTCTATAAAAACCAATTGTTTACATCTATATTAGCGTGAATTAAGTAAACTAGCCCGTTTTTTTAAAGAACGAGCTGAAATTAAATGAGGTTTTTCCAGAAAAATCACTCCAATGCTTTACTATGGGAATATGACCTCATATGGAATATCAATTTTATTTTCGAGGATTTCGTTAAAGTCGAAGTGTTTTCCAGTTTACCTACGTGAATACAGTAAATCTACCAGATTTTGTAGAGAAAGAACGGAAATTAAGCGAGTTTTTTCGAGCACAATTCACCCCTATGCTTTCCTATGGGAATCCTCCCTATGCTTTACTATGGGAATGAAATACCATGTCGATTCACTTACTTCATGTGAAGGATTTCTATAAAAACCAATTGTTTCCATCTATATCTGCGTGAATTAAGTAAACTAGCCCGTTTTTTTAAAGAACGAGCTGAAATTAAATGAGGTTTTTCCAGAAAAATCACTCCAATGCTTTACTATGGGAATATGACCTCATATGGAACATCAATTTTATTTTCGAGGATTTCGTTAAAGTCGAAGTGTTTTCCAATTTATCTACGTGAATAAAGTAAATCTACCAGATTTTGTAGAGAAAGAACGGAAATTAAGCGAGTTTTTTCGATCACAATTCACCCCTATGCTTTCCTATGGGAATCTCTCCCTATACTTTACTATGGGAAGGTAATACCATGTCGATTCACTTACTTCATGTGAAGGATTTCTATAAAAACCAAGGTATTCCATCTATATCTGCGTGAATTAAGTAAACTAGCCCCTTTTTTTAAAGAACGACCTGAAATTAAATGAGTTTTTTCCAGAAAAATCACTCCAATGCTTTACTATGGAATATGACCTCATATGGAATATCAATTTTATTTTCGAGGATTTCGTTAAAGTCGAAGTGTTTACCAGTTTATCTACGTGAACAAAGTAAATCTACCAGATTTTGTAGAGAAAGAACGGAAATTAAGCGAATTTTTTCGATCACAATTCACCCCTATGCTTTCCTATGGGAATCCTCCCTATGCTTTACTATGGGAATGAAATACCATGTCGATTCACTTACTTCATGTGAAGTATTTCTATAAAAACCAATTGTTTACATCTATATTAGCGTGAATTAAGTAAACTAGCCCGTTTTTTTAAAGAACGACCGGAATTAAATGAGTTTTTTCCCAGAAAAATCACTCCAATGCTTTACTATGGGAATATGACCTCATATGGATTATCAATTTTATTTTCGAGGATTTCGTTAAAGTCGAAGTGTTTTCCAATTTATCTACGTGAATAAAGTAAATCTACCAGATTTTGTAGAGAAAGAACGGAAATTAAGTGAGTTTTTTCGAGCACAATTCGCCCCTATGCTTTCCTATGGGAATCTTTCCCTATGCTTTACTATGGGAATCAACTACCATGTCGATTCACTTACTTCATGTGAAGGATTTCTATAAAAACCAATTGTTTACATCTATATTAGCGTGAATTAAGTAAACTAGCCCGTTTTTTTAAAGAACGAGCTGAAATTAAATGAGGTTTTTCCAGAAAAATCACTCCAATGCTTTACTATGGGAATATGACCTCATATGGAATATCAATTTTATTTTCGAGGATTTCGTTAAAGTCGAAGTGTTTTCCAGTTTACCTACGTGAATAAAGTAAATCTACCAGATTTTGTAGAGAAAGAACGGAAATTAAGCGAGTTTTTTCGAGCACAATTCACCCCTATGCTTTCCTATGGGAATCCTCCCTATGCTTTACTATGGGAATGAAATACCATGTCGATTCACTTACTTCATGTGAAGGATTTCTATAAAAACCAATTGTTTCCATCTATATCTGCGTGAATTAAGTAAATTAGGCCCTTTTTGTAAAGAAAGAATTGAAATTAAATGAGTTTTTCCAGAAAAATCACTCCAATGCTTTTCTATGGGAATATGACCTCATATGGAATATCTTTTTTATTTTCGAGGCTTTCGTTAAAATTGGAGTGTTTTCTATTAAATCTAGGTTAGATACGTTAATTGGCTAATTTTTGTCGAGAAATAATGGATAGTAATTGAGTTATTGAAGAAAGAATTATTTTCTATGCTTATCTATGGAACACAAAACGACACTAGAAAAAGTGAAGCATTTTCTACACTTTCGAACGAAAATCTTTGATTTGGCCATTTTTGACTCCAATCTCATCTGAAATAGTATTCAAGGATTTCGATCATAAAACTGATTAAACATGTAATATAGCATATTTATACGTAAATTAACATATTATCATCATATTTTCAGCAGAAATTAATTTTAATAAGAAACTGATTTTCCTTGTCTCCTATGGGAATCCTCCCTATACTTTACTATGGGAATGTAATACCATGTAGATTCACTTACTTCATGTGAAGGATTTCTATAAAAACCAAGGTATTCCATCTATATCTGCGTGAATTAAGTAAACTAGCCCCTTTTTTTAAAGAACGACCTGAAATTTAATGAGTTTTTTCCAGAAAAATCACTCCAATGCTTTACTATGGGAATATGACCTCATATGGAATATCAATTTTATTTTCGAGGATTTCGTTAAAGTCGAAGTGTTTTCCAGTTTACCTACGTGAATAAAGTAAATCTACCAGATTTTGTAGAGAAAGAACGGAAATTAAGCGAGTTTTTTCGAGCACAATTCACCCCTATGCTTTCCTATGGGAATCCTCCCTATGCTTTACTATGGGAATGAAATACCATGTCGATTCACTTACTTCATGTGAAGGATTTCTATAAAAACCAATTGTTTCCATCTATATCTGCGTGAATTAAGTAAACTAGCCCGTTTTTTTAAAGAACGAGCTGAAATTAAATGAGGTTTTTCCAGAAAAATCACTCCAATGCTTTACTATGGGAATATGACCTCATATGGAACATCAATTTTATTTTCGAGGATTTCGTTAAAGTCGAAGTGTTTTCCAATTTATCTACGTGAATAAAGTAAATCTACCAGATTTTGTAGAGAAAGAACGGAAATTAAGCTAGTTTTTTCGATCACAATTCACCCCTATGCTTTCCTATGGGAATCTCTCCCTATGCTTTACTATGGGAATCAAATACCATGGCGATTCACTTACTTCATGTGAAGGATTTCTATAAAAACCAATTGTTTACATCTATATTAGCGTGAATTAAGTAAACTAGCCCGTTTTTTTAAAGAACGAGCTGAAATTAAATGAGGTTTTTCCAGAAAAATCACTCCAATGCTTTACTATGGGAATATGACCTCATATGGAATATCAATTTTATTTTCGAGGATTTCGTTAAATTCGAAGTGTTTGCCAGTTTACCTACGCGAATAAAGTAAATCTACCAGATTTTGTGGAGAAAGAATGGAAATTAAGTGAGTTTTTTCGAGCTCAATTCGCCCCTATGCTTTCCTATGGGAATCTCTCCCTATGCTTTATTATGGGAATCAAATACCATGTCGATTCACTTACTTCATGTGAAGGATTTCTATAAAAACCAATTGTTTACATCTATATTAGCGTGAATTAAGTAAACTAGCCCGTTTTTTTAAAGAACGAGCTGAAATTAAATGAGGTTTTTCCAGAAAAATCACTCCGATGCTTTACTATGGGAATATGACCTCATATGGAATATCAATTTTATTTTCGAGGATTTCGTTAAAGTCGAAGTGTTTTCCAGTTTACCTACGTGAATAAAGTAAATCTACCAGATTTTGTAGAGAAAGAACGGAAATTAAGCGAGTTTTTTCGAGCACAATTCACCCCTATGCTTTCCTATGGGAATCCTCCCTATGCTTTACTATGGGAATGAAATACCATGTCGATTCACTTACTTCATGTGAAGGATTTCTATAAAAACCAATTGTTTCCATCTATATCTGCGTGAATTAAGTAAACTAGCCCCTTCTTTTAAAGAACGACCTGAAATTAAATGAGTTTTTTCCAGAAAAATCACTCCAATGCTTTACTATGGGAATATGACCTCATATGGATTATCTTTTTTATTTTCGAGGCTTTCGTTAAAATTGGAGTGTTTTCTATTACATCTAGGTTAGATACGTTAATTGGCTAATTTTTGTCGAGAAATAATGGATAGTAATTGAGTTATTGAAGAAAGAATTATTTTCAATGCTTATCTATGGAACACAAAACGACATTAGAAAAAGTGAAGCATTTTCTAAACTTTCGAACGAAAATCTTTGATTTTGCCATTTTTGACTCCAATCTCATCTGAAATAGTATTCAAGGATTTCGATCATAAAACTGATTAAACATGTAATATAGCATATTTATACGTAAATTAACATATTATCATCATATATTCAGCAGAAATTAATTTTAATAAGAAACTGATTTTCCTTGTCTCCTATGGGAATCCTCCCTATACTTTACTATGGGAATGTAATACCATGTCGATTCACTTCCTTCATGTGAAGGATTTCTATAAAAACCAAGGTATTCCATCTATATCTGCGTGAATTAAGTAAACTAGCCCCTTTTTTTAAAGAACGACCTGAAATTAAATGAGTTTTTTCCAGAAAAATCACTCCTATTCTTTACTATGGGAATATGACCTCATATGGAATATCAATTTTATTTTCGAGGATTTCGTTAAAGTCGAAGTGTTTACCAGTTTATCTACGTGAATAAAGTAAATCTACCAGATTTTGTAGAGAACGAACGGAAATTAAGTGAGTTTTTTCGAGCACAATTCGCCCCTATGCTTCCCTATGGGAATCTCTCCCTATGCTTTACTATGGGAATCAACTACCATGACGATTCACTTACTTCATATGAAGGATTTCTATAAACACCAATTGTTTACATCTATATTAGCGTGAATTAAGTAAACTAGCCCGTTTTTTTAAAGAACGAGCTGAAATTAAATGAGGTTTTTCCAGAAAAATCACTCCAATGCTTTACTATGGGAATATGACCTCATATGGAATATCAATTTTATTTTCGAGGATTTCGTTAAAGTCGAAGTGTTTTCCAGTTTACCTACGTGAATAAAGTAAATCTACCAGATTTTGTAGAGAAAGAACGGAAATTAAGCGAGTTTTTTCGAGCACAATTCACCCCTATGCTTTCCTATGGGAATCCTCCCTATGCTTTACTATGGGAATGAAATACCATGTCGATTCACTTACTTCATGTGAAGGATTTCTATAAAAACCAATTGTTTCCATCTATATCTGCGTGAATTAAGTAAACTAGGCCCTTTTTTTAAAGAAAGAATTGAAATTAAATGAGTTTTTCCAGAAAAATCACTCCAATGCTTTACTATGGGAATATGACCTCATATCGATTATCTTTTTTATTTTCGAGGCTTTCGTTAAAATTGGAGTGTTTTCTATTAAATCTAGGTTAGATACGTTAATTGGCTAATTTTTGTCGAGAAATAATGGATAGTAATTGAGTTATTGAAGAAAGAATTATTTTCAATGCTTATCTATGGAACACAAAACGACACTAGAAAAAGTGAAGCATTTTCTAAACTTTCGAACGAAAATCTTTGATTTTGCCATTTTTGACTCCAATCTCATCTGAAATAGTATTCAAGGATTTCGATCATAAAACTGATTAAACATGTAATATAGCATATTTATACGTAAATTAACATATTATCATCATATTTTCAGCAGAAATTAATTTTAATAAGAAACTGATTTTCCTTGTCTCCTATGGGAATCCTCCCTATACTTTACTATGGGAATGTAATACCATGTCGATTCACTTACTTCATGTGAAGGATTTCTATAAAAACCAAGGTATTCCATCTATATCTGCGTGAATTAAGTAAACTAGCCCCTTTTTTTAAAGAACGACCTGAAATTTAATGAGTTTTTTCCAGAAAAATCACTCCAATGCTTTACTATGGGAATATGACCTCATATGGAATATCAATTTTATTTTCGAGGATTTCGTTAAAGTCGAAGTGTTTACCAGTTTATCTACGTGAAGAAAGTAAATCTACCAGATTTTGTAGAGAAAGAACGGAAATTAAGCGAGTTTTTTCGAGCACAATTCACCCCTATGCTTTCCTATGGGAATCCTCCCTATGCTTTACTATGGGAATGAAATACCATGTCGATTCACTTACTTCATGTGAAGGATTTCTATAAAAACCAATTGTTTCCATCTATATCTGCGTGAATTAAGTAAACTAGCCCGTTTTTTTAAAGAACGAGCTGAAATTAAATGAGGTTTTTCCAGAAAAATCACTCCAATGCTTTACTATGGGAATATGACCTCATATGGAACATCAATTTTATTTTCGAGGATTTCGTTAAAGTCGAAGTGTTTTCCAATTTATCTACGTGAATAAAGTAAATCTACCAGATTTTGTAGAGAAAGAACGGAAATTAAGCTAGTTTTTTCGATCACAATTCACCCCTATGCTTTCCTATGGGAATCTCTCCCTATGCTTTACTATGGGAATCAAATACCATGGCGATTCACTTACTTCATGTGAAGGATTTCTATAAAAACCAATTGTTTACATCTATATTAGCGTGAATTAAGTAAACTAGCCCGTTTTTTTAAAGAACGAGCTGAAATTAAATGAGGTTTTTCCAGAAAAATCACTCCAATGCTTTACTATGGGAATATGACCTCATATGGAATATCAATTTTATTTTCGAGGATTTCGTTAAATTCGAAGTGTTTGCCAGTTTACCTACGCGAATAAAGTAAATCTACCAGATTTTGTGGAGAAAGAATGGAAATTAAGTGAGTTTTTTCGAGCTCAATTCGCCCCTATGCTTTCCTATGGGAATCTCTCCCTATGCTTTATTATGGGAATCAAATACCATGTCGATTCACTTACTTCATGTGAAGGATTTCTATAAAAACCAATTGTTTACATCTATATTAGCGTGAATTAAGTAAACTAGCCCGTTTTTTTAAAGAACGAGCTGAAATTAAATGAGGTTTTTCCAGAAAAATCACTCCGATGCTTTACTATGGGAATATGACCTCATATGGAATATCAATTTTATTTTCGAGGATTTCGTTAAAGTCGAAGTGTTTACCAGTTTATCTACGTGAACAAAGTAAATCTACCAGATTTTGTAGAGAAAGAACGGAAATTAAGCGAATTTTTTCGATCACAATTCACCCCTATGCTTTCCTATGGGAATCCTCCCTATGCTTTACTATGGGAATGAAATACCATGTCGATTCACTTACTTCATGTGAAGTATTTCTATAAAAACCAATTGTTTACATCTATATTAGCGTGAATTAAGTAAACTAGCCCGTTTTTTTAAAGAACGACCGGAATTAAATGAGTTTTTTCCCAGAAAAATCACTCCAATGCTTTACTATGGGAATATGACCTCATATGGATTATCAATTTTATTTTCGAGGATTTCGTTAAAGTCGAAGTGTTTTCCAATTTATCTACGTGAATAAAGTAAATCTACCAGATTTTGTAGAGAAAGAACGGAAATTAAGTGAGTTTTTTCGAGCACAATTCGCCCCTATGCTTTCCTATGGGAATCTTTCCCTATGCTTTACTATGGGAATCAACTACCATGTCGATTCACTTACTTCATGTGAAGGATTTCTATAAAAACCAATTGTTTACATCTATATTAGCGTGAATTAAGTAAACTAGCCCGTTTTTTTAAAGAACGAGCTGAAATTAAATGAGGTTTTTCCAGAAAAATCACTCCAATGCTTTACTATGGGAATATGACCTCATATGGAATATCAATTTTATTTTCGAGGATTTCGTTAAAGTCGAAGTGTTTTCCAGTTTACCTACGTGAATAAAGTAAATCTACCAGATTTTGTAGAGAAAGAACGGAAATTAAGCGAGTTTTTTCGAGCACAATTCACCCCTATGCTTTCCTATGGGAATCCTCCCTATGCTTTACTATGGGAATGAAATACCATGTCGATTCACTTACTTCATGTGAAGGATTTCTATAAAAACCAATTGTTTCCATCTATATCTGCGTGAATTAAGTAAATTAGGCCCTTTTTGTAAAGAAAGAATTGAAATTAAATGAGTTTTTCCAGAAAAATCACTCCAATGCTTTTCTATGGGAATATGACCTCATATGGAATATCTTTTTTATTTTCGAGGCTTTCGTTAAAATTGGAGTGTTTTCTATTAAATCTAGGTTAGATACGTTAATTGGCTAATTTTTGTCGAGAAATAATGGATAGTAATTGAGTTATTGAAGAAAGAATTATTTTCTATGCTTATCTATGGAACACAAAACGACACTAGAAAAAGTGAAGCATTTTCTACACTTTCGAACGAAAATCTTTGATTTGGCCATTTTTGACTCCAATCTCATCTGAAATAGTATTCAAGGATTTCGATCATAAAACTGATTAAACATGTAATATAGCATATTTATACGTAAATTAACATATTATCATCATATTTTCAGCAGAAATTAATTTTAATAAGAAACTGATTTTCCTTGTCTCCTATGGGAATCCTCCCTATACTTTACTATGGGAATGTAATACCATGTAGATTCACTTACTTCATGTGAAGGATTTCTATAAAAACCAAGGTATTCCATCTATATCTGCGTGAATTAAGTAAACTAGCCCCTTTTTTTAAAGAACGACCTGAAATTTAATGAGTTTTTTCCAGAAAAATCACTCCAATGCTTTACTATGGGAATATGACCTCATATGGAATATCAATTTTATTTTCGAGGATTTCGTTAAAGTCGAAGTGTTTTCCAGTTTACCTACGTGAATAAAGTAAATCTACCAGATTTTGTAGAGAAAGAACGGAAATTAAGCGAGTTTTTTCGAGCACAATTCACCCCTATGCTTTCCTATGGGAATCCTCCCTATGCTTTACTATGGGAATGAAATACCATGTCGATTCACTTACTTCATGTGAAGGATTTCTATAAAAACCAATTGTTTCCATCTATATCTGCGTGAATTAAGTAAACTAGCCCGTTTTTTTAAAGAACGAGCTGAAATTAAATGAGGTTTTTCCAGAAAAATCACTCCAATGCTTTACTATGGGAATATGACCTCATATGGAACATCAATTTTATTTTCGAGGATTTCGTTAAAGTCGAAGTGTTTTCCAATTTATCTACGTGAATAAAGTAAATCTACCAGATTTTGTAGAGAAAGAACGGAAATTAAGCTAGTTTTTTCGATCACAATTCACCCCTATGCTTTCCTATGGGAATCTCTCCCTATGCTTTACTATGGGAATCAAATACCATGGCGATTCACTTACTTCATGTGAAGGATTTCTATAAAAACCAATTGTTTACATCTATATTAGCGTGAATTAAGTAAACTAGCCCGTTTTTTTAAAGAACGAGCTGAAATTAAATGAGGTTTTTCCAGAAAAATCACTCCAATGCTTTACTATGGGAATATGACCTCATATGGAATATCAATTTTATTTTCGAGGATTTCGTTAAATTCGAAGTGTTTGCCAGTTTACCTACGCGAATAAAGTAAATCTACCAGATTTTGTGGAGAAAGAATGGAAATTAAGTGAGTTTTTTCGAGCTCAATTCGCCCCTATGCTTTCCTATGGGAATCTCTCCCTATGCTTTATTATGGGAATCAAATACCATGTCGATTCACTTACTTCATGTGAAGGATTTCTATAAAAACCAATTGTTTACATCTATATTAGCGTGAATTAAGTAAACTAGCCCGTTTTTTTAAAGAACGAGCTGAAATTAAATGAGGTTTTTCCAGAAAAATCACTCCGATGCTTTACTATGGGAATATGACCTCATATGGAATATCAATTTTATTTTCGAGGATTTCGTTAAAGTCGAAGTGTTTTCCAGTTTACCTACGTGAATAAAGTAAATCTACCAGATTTTGTAGAGAAAGAACGGAAATTAAGCGAGTTTTTTCGAGCACAATTCACCCCTATGCTTTCCTATGGGAATCCTCCCTATGCTTTACTATGGGAATGAAATACCATGTCGATTCACTTACTTCATGTGAAGGATTTCTATAAAAACCAATTGTTTCCATCTATATCTGCGTGAATTAAGTAAACTAGCCCCTTCTTTTAAAGAACGACCTGAAATTAAATGAGTTTTTTCCAGAAAAATCACTCCAATGCTTTACTATGGGAATATGACCTCATATGGATTATCTTTTTTATTTTCGAGGCTTTCGTTAAAATTGGAGTGTTTTCTATTACATCTAGGTTAGATACGTTAATTGGCTAATTTTTGTCGAGAAATAATGGATAGTAATTGAGTTATTGAAGAAAGAATTATTTTCAATGCTTATCTATGGAACACAAAACGACATTAGAAAAAGTGAAGCATTTTCTAAACTTTCGAACGAAAATCTTTGATTTTGCCATTTTTGACTCCAATCTCATCTGAAATAGTATTCAAGGATTTCGATCATAAAACTGATTAAACATGTAATATAGCATATTTATACGTAAATTAACATATTATCATCATATATTCAGCAGAAATTAATTTTAATAAGAAACTGATTTTCCTTGTCTCCTATGGGAATCCTCCCTATACTTTACTATGGGAATGTAATACCATGTCGATTCACTTCCTTCATGTGAAGGATTTCTATAAAAACCAAGGTATTCCATCTATATCTGCGTGAATTAAGTAAACTAGCCCCTTTTTTTAAAGAACGACCTGAAATTAAATGAGTTTTTTCCAGAAAAATCACTCCTATTCTTTACTATGGGAATATGACCTCATATGGAATATCAATTTTATTTTCGAGGATTTCGTTAAAGTCGAAGTGTTTACCAGTTTATCTACGTGAATAAAGTAAATCTACCAGATTTTGTAGAGAACGAACGGAAATTAAGTGAGTTTTTTCGAGCACAATTCGCCCCTATGCTTCCCTATGGGAATCTCTCCCTATGCTTTACTATGGGAATCAACTACCATGACGATTCACTTACTTCATATGAAGGATTTCTATAAACACCAATTGTTTACATCTATATTAGCGTGAATTAAGTAAACTAGCCCGTTTTTTTAAAGAACGAGCTGAAATTAAATGAGGTTTTTCCAGAAAAATCACTCCAATGCTTTACTATGGGAATATGACCTCATATGGAATATCAATTTTATTTTCGAGGATTTCGTTAAAGTCGAAGTGTTTTCCAGTTTACCTACGTGAATAAAGTAAATCTACCAGATTTTGTAGAGAAAGAACGGAAATTAAGCGAGTTTTTTCGAGCACAATTCACCCCTATGCTTTCCTATGGGAATCCTCCCTATGCTTTACTATGGGAATGAAATACCATGTCGATTCACTTACTTCATGTGAAGGATTTCTATAAAAACCAATTGTTTCCATCTATATCTGCGTGAATTAAGTAAACTAGGCCCTTTTTTTAAAGAAAGAATTGAAATTAAATGAGTTTTTCCAGAAAAATCACTCCAATGCTTTACTATGGGAATATGACCTCATATCGATTATCTTTTTTATTTTCGAGGCTTTCGTTAAAATTGGAGTGTTTTCTATTAAATCTAGGTTAGATACGTTAATTGGCTAATTTTTGTCGAGAAATAATGGATAGTAATTGAGTTATTGAAGAAAGAATTATTTTCAATGCTTATCTATGGAACACAAAACGACACTAGAAAAAGTGAAGCATTTTCTAAACTTTCGAACGAAAATCTTTGATTTTGCCATTTTTGACTCCAATCTCATCTGAAATAGTATTCAAGGATTTCGATCATAAAACTGATTAAACATGTAATATAGCATATTTATACGTAAATTAACATATTATCATCATATTTTCAGCAGAAATTAATTTTAATAAGAAACTGATTTTCCTTGTCTCCTATGGGAATCCTCCCTATACTTTACTATGGGAATGTAATACCATGTCGATTCACTTACTTCATGTGAAGGATTTCTATAAAAACCAAGGTATTCCATCTATATCTGCGTGAATTAAGTAAACTAGCCCCTTTTTTTAAAGAACGACCTGAAATTTAATGAGTTTTTTCCAGAAAAATCACTCCAATGCTTTACTATGGGAATATGACCTCATATGGAATATCAATTTTATTTTCGAGGATTTCGTTAAAGTCGAAGTGTTTACCAGTTTATCTACGTGAAGAAAGTAAATCTACCAGATTTTGTAGAGAAAGAACGGAAATTAAGCGAGTTTTTTCGAGCACAATTCACCCCTATGCTTTCCTATGGGAATCCTCCCTATGCTTTACTATGGGAATGAAATACCATGTCGATTCACTTACTTCATGTGAAGGATTTCTATAAAAACCAATTGTTTCCATCTATATCTGCGTGAATTAAGTAAACTAGCCCGTTTTTTTAAAGAACGAGCTGAAATTAAATGAGGTTTTTCCAGAAAAATCACTCCAATGCTTTACTATGGGAATATGACCTCATATGGAACATCAATTTTATTTTCGAGGATTTCGTTAAAGTCGAAGTGTTTTCCAATTTATCTACGTGAATAAAGTAAATCTACCAGATTTTGTAGAGAAAGAACGGAAATTAAGCTAGTTTTTTCGATCACAATTCACCCCTATGCTTTCCTATGGGAATCTCTCCCTATGCTTTACTATGGGAATCAAATACCATGGCGATTCACTTACTTCATGTGAAGGATTTCTATAAAAACCAATTGTTTACATCTATATTAGCGTGAATTAAGTAAACTAGCCCGTTTTTTTAAAGAACGAGCTGAAATTAAATGAGGTTTTTCCAGAAAAATCACTCCAATGCTTTACTATGGGAATATGACCTCATATGGAATATCAATTTTATTTTCGAGGATTTCGTTAAATTCGAAGTGTTTGCCAGTTTACCTACGCGAATAAAGTAAATCTACCAGATTTTGTGGAGAAAGAATGGAAATTAAGTGAGTTTTTTCGAGCTCAATTCGCCCCTATGCTTTCCTATGGGAATCTCTCCCTATGCTTTATTATGGGAATCAAATACCATGTCGATTCACTTACTTCATGTGAAGGATTTCTATAAAAACCAATTGTTTACATCTATATTAGCGTGAATTAAGTAAACTAGCCCGTTTTTTTAAAGAACGAGCTGAAATTAAATGAGGTTTTTCCAGAAAAATCACTCCGATGCTTTACTATGGGAATATGACCTCATATGGAATATCAATTTTATTTTCGAGGATTTCGTTAAAGTCGAAGTGTTTTCCAGTTTACCTACGTGAATAAAGTAAATCTACCAGATTTTGTAGAGAAAGAACGGAAATTAAGCGAGTTTTTTCGAGCACAATTCACCCCTATGCTTTCCTATGGGAATCCTCCCTATGCTTTACTATGGGAATGAAATACCATGTCGATTCACTTACTTCATGTGAAGGATTTCTATAAAAACCAATTGTTTCCATCTATATCTGCGTGAATTAAGTAAACTAGGCCCTTTTTTTAAAGAAAGAATTGAAATTAAATGAGTTTTTCCAGAAAAATCACTCCAATGCTTTACTATGGGAATATGACCTCATATGGATTATCTTTTTTATTTTCGAGGCTTTCGTTAAAATTGGAGTGTTTTCTATTAAATCTAGGTTAGATACGTTAACTGGCTAATTTTTGTCGAGAAATAATGGATAGTAATTGAGTTATTGAAGAAAGAATTATTTTCAATGCTTATCTATGGAACACAAAACGACACTAGAAAAAGTGAAGCATTTTCTAAACTTTCGAACGAAAATCTTTGATTTTGCCATTTTTGACTCCAATCTCATCTGAAATAGTATTCAAGGATTTCGATCATAAAACTGATTAAACATGTAATATAGCATATTTATACGTAAATTAACATATTATCATCATATTTTCAGCAGAAATTAATTTTAATAAGAAACTGATTTTCCTTGTCTCCTATGGGAATCCTCCCTATACTTTACTATGGGAATGTAATACCATGTCGATTCACTTACTTCATGTGAAGGATTTCTATAAAAACCAAGGTATTCCATCTATATCTGCGTGAATTAAGTAAACTAGCCCCTTTTTTTAAAGAACGACCTGAAATTAAATGAGTTTTTTCCAGAAAAATCACTCCAATGCTTTACTATGGGAATATGACCTCATATGGAATATCAATTTTATTTTCGAGGATTTCGTTAAAGTCGAAGTGTTTACCAGTTTATCTACGTGAATAAAGTAAATCTACCAGATTTTGTAGAGAAAGAACGGAAATTAAGTGAGTTTTTTCGAGCACAATTCGTCCCTATGCTTTCCTATGGGAATCTCTCCTTATGCATTACTATGGGAATCAACTACCATGTCGATTCACTTACTTCATGTGAAGGATTTCTATAAAAACCAATTGTTTACATCTATATTAGCGTGAATTAAGTAAACTAGCCCGTTTTTTTAAAGAACGAGCTGAAATTAAATGAGGTTTTTCCAGAAAAATCACTCCAATGCTTTACTATGGGAATATGACCTCATATGGAATATCAATTTTATTTTCGAGGATTTCGTTAAAGTCGAAGTGTTTTCCAGTTTACCTACGTGAATACAGTAAATCTACCAGATTTTGTAGAGAAAGAACGGAAATTAAGCGAGTTTTTTCGAGCACAATTCACCCCTATGCTTTCCTATGGGAATCCTCCCTATGCTTTACTATGGGAATGAAATACCATGTCGATTCACTTACTTCATGTGAAGGATTTCTATAAAAACCAATTGTTTCCATCTATATCTGCGTGAATTAAGTAAACTAGCCCGTTTTTTTAAAGAACGAGCTGAAATTAAATGAGGTTTTTCCAGAAAAATCACTCCAATGCTTTACTATGGGAATATGACCTCATATGGAACATCAATTTTATTTTCGAGGATTTCGTTAAAGTCGAAGTGTTTTCCAATTTATCTACGTGAATAAAGTAAATCTACCAGATTTTGTAGAGAAAGAACGGAAATTAAGCGAGTTTTTTCGATCACAATTCACCCCTATGCTTTCCTATGGGAATCTCTCCCTATACTTTACTATGGGAAGGTAATACCATGTCGATTCACTTACTTCATATGAAGGATTTCTATAAAAACCAAGGTATTCCATCTATATCTGCGTGAATTAAGTAAACTAGCCCCTTTTTTTAAAGAACGACCTGAAATTAAATGAGTTTTTTCCAGAAAAATCACTCCAATGCTTTACTATGGAATATGACCTCATATGGAATATCAATTTTATTTTCGAGGATTTCGTTAAAGTCGAAGTGTTTACCAGTTTATCTACGTGAACAAAGTAAATCTACCAGATTTTGTAGAGAAAGAACGGAAATTAAGCGAATTTTTTCGATCACAATTCACCCCTATGCTTTCCTATGGGAATCCTCCCTATGCTTTACTATGGGAATGAAATACCATGTCGATTCACTTACTTCATGTGAAGTATTTCTATAAAAACCAATTGTTTACATCTATATTAGCGTGATTAAGTAAACTAGCCCGTTTTTTTAAAGAACGACCGGAATTAAATGAGTTTTTTCCCAGAAAAATCACTCCAATGCTTTACTATGGGAATATGACCTCATATGGATTATCAATTTTATTTTCGAGGATTTCGTTAAAGTCGAAGTGTTTTCCCAATTTATCTACGTGAATAAAGTAAATCTACCAGATTTTGTAGAGAAAGAACGGAAATTAAGTGAGTTTTTTCGAGCACAATTCGCCCCTATGCTTTCCTATGGGAATCTTTCCCTATGCTTTACTATGGGAATCAACTACCATGTCGATTCACTTACTTCATGTGAAGGATTTCTATAAAAACCAATTGTTTACATCTATATTAGCGTGAATTAAGTAAACTAGCCCGTTTTTTTAAAGAACGAGCTGAAATTAAATGAGGTTTTTCCAGAAAAATCACTCCAATGCTTTACTATGGGAATATGACCTCATATGGAATATCAATTTTATTTTCGAGGATTTCGTTAAAGTCGAAGTGTTTTCCAGTTTACCTACGTGAATAAAGTAAATCTACCAGATTTTGTAGAGAAAGAACGGAAAAATTAAGCGAGTTTTTTCGAGCACAATTCACCCCTATGCTTTCCTATGGGAATCCTCCCTATGCTTTACTATGGGAATGAAATACCATGTCGATTCACTTACTTCATGTGAAGGATTTCTATAAAAACCAATTGTTTCCATCTATATCTGCGTGAATTAAGTAAATTAGGCCCTTTTTGTAAAGAAAGAATTGAAATTAAATGAGTTTTTCCAGAAAAATCACTCCAATGCTTTTCTATGGGAATATGACCTCATATGGAATATCTTTTTTATTTTCGAGGCTTTCGTTAAAATTGGAGTGTTTTCTATTAAATCTAGGTTAGATACGTTAATTGGCTAATTTTTGTCGAGAAATAATGGATAGTAATTGAGTTATTGAAGAAAGAATTATTTTCTATGCTTATCTATGGAACACAAAACGACACTAGAAAAAGTGAAGCATTTTCTACACTTTCGAACGAAAATCTTTGATTTGGCCATTTTTGACTCCAATCTCATCTGAAATAGTATTCAAGGATTTCGATCATAAAACTGATTAAACATGTAATATAGCATATTTATACGTAAATTAACATATTATCATCATATTTTCAGCAGAAATTAATTTTAATAAGAAACTGATTTTCCTTGTCTCCTATGGGAATCCTCCCTATACTTTACTATGGGAATGTAATACCATGTAGATTCACTTACTTCATGTGAAGGATTTCTATAAAAACCAAGGTATTCCATCTATATCTGCGTGAATTAAGTAAACTAGCCCCTTTTTTTAAAGAACGACCTGAAATTTAATGAGTTTTTTCCAGAAAAATCACTCCAATGCTTTACTATGGGAATATGACCTCATATGGAATATCAATTTTATTTCGAGGATTTCGTTAAAGTCGAAGTGTTTTCCAGTTTACCTACGTGAATAAAGTAAATCTACCAGATTTTGTAGAGAAAGAACGGAAATTAAGCGAGTTTTTTCGAGCACAATTCACCCCTATGCTTTCCTATGGAATCCTCCCTATGCTTTACTATGGGAATGAAATACCATGTCGATTCACTTACTTCATGTGAAGGATTTCTATAAAAACCAATTGTTTCCATCTATATCTGCGTGAATTAAGTAAACTAGCCCGTTTTTTTAAAGAACGAGCTGAAATTAAATGAGGTTTTTCCAGAAAAATCACTCCAATGCTTTACTATGGGAATATGACCTCATATGGAACATCAATTTTATTTTCGAGGATTTCGTTAAAGTCGAAGTGTTTTCCAATTTATCTACGTGAATAAAGTAAATCTACCAGATTTTGTAGAGAAAGAACGGAAATTAAGCTAGTTTTTTCGATCACAATTCACCCCTATGCTTTCCTATGGGAATCTCTCCCTATGCTTTACTATGGGAATCAAATACCATGGCGATTCACTTACTTCATGTGAAGGATTTCTATAAAAACCAATTGTTTACATCTATATTAGCGTGAATTAAGTAAACTAGCCCGTTTTTTTAAAGAACGAGCTGAAATTAAATGAGGTTTTTCCAGAAAAATCACTCCAATGCTTTACTATGGGAATATGACCTCATATGGAATATCAATTTTATTTTCGAGGATTTCGTTAAATTCGAAGTGTTTGCCAGTTTACCTACGCGAATAAAGTAAATCTACCAGATTTTGTGGAGAAAGAATGGAAATTAAGTGAGTTTTTTCGAGCTCAATTCGCCCCTATGCTTTCCTATGGGAATCTCTCCCTATGCTTTATTATGGGAATCAAATACCATGTCGATTCACTTACTTCATGTGAAGGATTTCTATAAAAACCAATTGTTTACATCTATATTAGCGTGAATTAAGTAAACTAGCCCGTTTTTTTAAAGAACGAGCTGAAATTAAATGAGGTTTTTCCAGAAAAATCACTCCGATGCTTTACTATGGGAATATGACCTCATATGGAATATCAATTTTATTTTCGAGGATTTCGTTAAAGTCGAAGTGTTTTCCAGTTTACCTACGTGAATAAAGTAAATCTACCAGATTTTGTAGAGAAAGAACGGAAATTAAGCGAGTTTTTTCGAGCACAATTCACCCCTATGCTTTCCTATGGGAATCCTCCCTATGCTTTACTATGGGAATGAAATACCATGTCGATTCACTTACTTCATGTGAAGGATTTCTATAAAAACCAATTGTTTCCATCTATATCTGCGTGAATTAAGTAAACTAGCCCCTTCTTTTAAAGAACGACCTGAAATTAAATGAGTTTTTTCCAGAAAAATCACTCCAATGCTTTACTATGGGAATATGACCTCATATGGATTATCTTTTTTATTTTCGAGGCTTTCGTTAAAATTGGAGTGTTTTCTATTACATCTAGGTTAGATACGTTAATTGGCTAATTTTTGTCGAGAAATAATGGATAGTAATTGAGTTATTGAAGAAAGAATTATTTTCAATGCTTATCTATGGAACACAAAACGACATTAGAAAAAGTGAAGCATTTTCTAAACTTTCGAACGAAAATCTTTGATTTTGCCATTTTTGACTCCAATCTCATCTGAAATAGTATTCAAGGATTTCGATCATAAAACTGATTAAACATGTAATATAGCATATTTATACGTAAATTAACATATTATCATCATATATTCAGCAGAAATTAATTTTAATAAGAAACTGATTTTCCTTGTCTCCTATGGGAATCCTCCCTATACTTTACTATGGGAATGTAATACCATGTCGATTCACTTCCTTCATGTGAAGGATTTCTATAAAAACCAAGGTATTCCATCTATATCTGCGTGAATTAAGTAAACTAGCCCCTTTTTTTAAAGAACGACCTGAAATTAAATGAGTTTTTTCCAGAAAAATCACTCCTATTCTTTACTATGGGAATATGACCTCATATGGAATATCAATTTTATTTTCGAGGATTTCGTTAAAGTCGAAGTGTTTACCAGTTTATCTACGTGAATAAAGTAAATCTACCAGATTTTGTAGAGAACGAACGGAAATTAAGTGAGTTTTTTCGAGCACAATTCGCCCCTATGCTTCCCTATGGGAATCTCTCCCTATGCTTTACTATGGGAATCAACTACCATGTCGATTCACTTACTTCATATGAAGGATTTCTATAAACACCAATTGTTTACATCTATATTAGCGTGAATTAAGTAAACTAGCCCGTTTTTTTAAAGAACGAGCTGAAATTAAATGAGGTTTTTCCAGAAAAATCACTCCAATGCTTTACTATGGGAATATGACCTCATATGGAATATCAATTTTATTTTCGAGGATTTCGTTAAAGTCGAAGTGTTTTCCAGTTTACCTACGTGAATAAAGTAAATCTACCAGATTTTGTAGAGAAAGAACGGAAATTAAGCGAGTTTTTTCGAGCACAATTCACCCCTATGCTTTCCTATGGGAATCCTCCCTATGCTTTACTATGGGAATGAAATACCATGTCGATTCACTTACTTCATGTGAAGGATTTCTATAAAAACCAATTGTTTCCATCTATATCTGCGTGAATTAAGTAAACTAGGCCCTTTTTTTAAAGAAAGAATTGAAATTAAATGAGTTTTTCCAGAAAAATCACTCCAATGCTTTACTATGGGAATATGACCTCATATCGATTATCTTTTTTATTTTCGAGGCTTTCGTTAAAATTGGAGTGTTTTCTATTAAATCTAGGTTAGATACGTTAATTGGCTAATTTTTGTCGAGAAATAATGGATAGTAATTGAGTTATTGAAGAAAGAATTATTTTCAATGCTTATCTATGGAACACAAAACGACACTAGAAAAAGTGAAGCATTTTCTAAACCTTCGAACGAAAATCTTTGATTTTGCCATTTTTGACTCCAATCTCATCTGAAATAGTATTCAAGGATTTCGATCATAAAACTGATTAAACATGTAATATAGCATATTTATACGTAAATTAACATATTATCATCATATTTTCAGCTGAAATTAATTTTAATAAGAAACTGATTTTCCTTGTCTCCTATGGGAATCCTCCCTATACTTTACTATGGGAATGTAATACCATGTCGATTCACTTACTTCATGTGAAGGATTTCTATAAAAACCAAGGTATTCCATCTATATCTGCGTGAATTAAGTAAACTAGCCCCTTTTTTTAAAGAACGACCTGAAATTTAATGAGTTTTTTCCAGAAAAATCACTCCAATGCTTTACTATGGGAATATGACCTCATATGGAATATCAATTTTATTTTCGAGGATTTCGTTAAAGTCGAAGTGTTTACCAGTTTATCTACGTGAAGAAAGTAAATCTACCAGATTTTGTAGAGAAAGAACGGAAATTAAGCGAGTTTTTTCGAGCACAATTCACCCCTATGCTTTCCTATGGGAATCTCTCCCTATGCTTTACTATGGGAATCAAATACCATGGCGATTCACTTACTTCATGTGAAGGATTTCTATAAAAACCAATTGTTTACATCTATATTAGCGTGAATTAAGTAAACTAGCCCGTTTTTTTAAAGAACGAGCTGAAATTAAATGAGGTTTTTCCAGAAAAATCACTCCAATGCTTTACTATGGGAATATGACCTCATATGGAATATCAATTTTATTTTCGAGGATTTCGTTAAATTCGAAGTGTTTGCCAGTTTACCTACGCGAATAAAGTAAATCTACCAGATTTTGTGGAGAAAGAATGGAAATTAAGTGAGTTTTTTCGAGCACAATTCACCCCTATGCTTTCCTATGGGAATCCTCCCTATGCTTTACTATGGGAATGAAATACCATGTCGATTCACTTACTTCATGTGAAGGATTTCTATAAAAACCAATTGTTTCCATCTATGTCTGCGTGAATTAAGTAAACTAGGCCCTTTTTTTAAAGAAAGAATTGAAATTAAATGAGTTTTTCCAGAAAAATCACTCCAATGCTTTACTATGGGAATATGACCTCATATGGATTATCTTTTTTATTTTCGAGGCTTTCGTTAAAATTGGAGTGTTTTCTATTAAATCTAGGTTAGATACGTTAATTGGCCAATTTTTGTCGAGAAATAATGGAAAGTAATTGAGTTATTGAAGAAAGAATTATTTTCAATGCTTATCTATGGAACACAAAACGACACTAGAAAAAGTGAAGCATTTTCTAAACTTTCGAACGAAAATCTTTGATTTTGCCATTTTTGACTCCAATCTCATCTGAAATAGTATTCAAGGATTTCGATCATAAAACTGATTAAACATGTAATATAGCATATTTATACGTAAATTAACATATTATCATCATATTTTCAGCAGAAATTAATTTTAATAAGAAACTGATTTTCCTTGTCTCCTATGGGAATCCTCCCTATACTTTACTATGGGAATGTAATACCATGTCGATTCACTTACTTCATGTGAAGGATTTCTATAAAAACCAAGGTATTCCATCTATATCTGCGTGAATTAAGTAAACTAGCCCCTTTCTTTAAAGAACGACCTGAAATTAAATGAGTTTTTTCCAGAAAAATCACTCCAATGCTTTACTATGGGAATATGACCTCATATGGAATATCAATTTTATTTTCGAGGATTTCGTTAAAGTCGAAGTGTTTTCCAATTTATCTACGTGAATAAAGTAAATCTACCAGATTTTGTAGAGAAAGAACGGAAATTAAGCGAGTTTTTTCGATCACAATTCACCCCTATGCTTTCCTATGGGAATCTCTCCCTATACTTTACTATGGGAAGGTAATACCATGTCGATTCACTTACTTCATGTGAAGGATTTCTATAAAAACCAAGGTATTCCATCTATATCTGCGTGAATTAAGTAAACTAGCCCCTTTTTTTAAAGAACGACCTGAAATTAAATGAGTTTTTTCCAGAAAAATCACTCCAATGCTTTACTATGGAATATGACCTCATATGGAATATCAATTTTATTTTCGAGGATTTCGTTAAAGTCGAAGTGTTTACCAGTTTATCTACGTGAACAAAGTAAATCTACCAGATTTTGTAGAGAAAGAACGGAAATTAAGCGAATTTTTTCGATCACAATTCACCCCTATGCTTTCCTATGGGAATCCTCCCTATGCTTTACTATGGGAATGAAATACCATGTCGATTCACTTACTTCATGTGAAGTATTTCTATAAAAACCAATTGTTTACATCTATATTAGCGTGAATTAAGTAAACTAGCCCGTTTTTTTAAAGAACGACCGGAATTAAATGAGTTTTTTCCCAGAAAAATCACTCCAATGCTTTACTATGGGAATATGACCTCATATGGATTATCAATTTTATTTTCGAGGATTTCGTTAAAGTCGAAGTGTTTTCCAATTTATCTACGTGAATAAAGTAAATCTACCAGATTTTGTAGAGAAAGAACGGAAATTAAGTGAGTTTTTTCGAGCACAATTCGCCCTTATGCTTTCCTATGGGAATCTTTCCCTATGCTTTACTATGGGAATCAACTACCATGTCGATTCACTTACTTCATGTGAAGGATTTCTATAAAAACCAATTGTTTACATCTATATTAGCGTGAATTAAGTAAACTAGCCCGTTTTTTTAAAGAACGAGCTGAAATTAAATGAGGTTTTTCCAGAAAAATCACTCCAATGCTTTACTATGGGAATATGAACTCATATGGAATATCAATTTTATTTTCGAGGATTTCGTTAAAGTCGAAGTGTTTTCCAGTTTACCTACGTGAATAAAGTAAATCTACCAGATTTTGTAGAGAAAGAACGGAAATTAAGCGAGTTTTTTCGAGCACAATTCACCCCTATGCTTTCCTGTGGGAATCCTCCCTATGCTTTACTATGGGAATGAAATACCATGTCGATTCACTTACTTCATGTGAAGGATTTCTATAAACACCAATTGTTTCCATCTATATCTGCGTGAATTAAGTAAATTAGGCCCTTTTTGTAAAGAAAGAATTGAAATTAAATGAGTTTTTCCAGAAAAATCACTCCAATGCTTTTCTATGGGAATATGACCTCATATGGAATATTTTTTTTATTTTCGAGGCTTTCGTTAAAATTGGAGTGTTTTCTATTAAATCTAGGTTAGATACGTTAATTGGCTAATTTTTGTCGAGAAATAATGGATAGTAATTGAGTTATTGTAGAAAGAATTATTTTCAATGCTTATCTATGGAACACAAAACGACACTAGAAAAAGTGAAGCATTTTCTACACTTTCGAACGAAAATCTTTGATTTGGCCATTTTTGACTCCAATCTCATCTGAAATAATATTCAAGGATTTCGATCATAAAACTGATTAAACATGTAATATAGCATATTTATACGTAAATTAACATATTATCATCATATTTTCAGCAGAAATTAATTTTAATAAGAAACTGATTTTCCTTGTCTCCTATGGGAATCCTCCCTATACTTTACTATGGGAATGTAATACCATGTCGATTCACTTACTTCATGTGAAGGATTTCTATAAAAACCAAGGTATTCCATCTATATCTGCGTGAATTAAGTAAACTAGCCCCTTTTTTTAAAGAACGACCTGAAATTTAATGAGTTTTTTCCAGAAAAATCACTCCAATGCTTTACTATGGGAATATGACCTCATATGGAATATCAATTTTATTTTCGAGGATTTCGTTAAAGTCGAAGTGTTTTCCAGTTTACCTACGTGAATAAAGTAAATCTACCAGATTTTGTAGAGAAAGAACGGAAATTAAGCGAGTTTTTTCGAGCACAATTCACCCCTATGCTTTCCTATGGGAATCCTCCCTATGCTTTACTATGGGAATGAAATACCATGTCGATTCACTTACTTCATGTGAAGGATTTCTATAAAAACCAATTGTTTCCATCTATATCTGCGTGAATTAAGTAAACTAGCCCGTTTTTTTAAAGAACGAGCTGAAATTAAATGAGGTTTTTCCAGAAAAATCACTCCAATGCTTTACTATGGGAATATGACCTCATATGGAACATCAATTTTATTTTCGAGGATTTCGTTAAAGTCGAAGTGTTTTCCAATTTATCTACGTGAATAAAGTAAATCTACCAGATTTTGTAGAGAAAGAACGGAAATTAAGCTAGTTTTTTCGATCACAATTCACCCCTATGCTTTCCTATGGGAATCTCTCCCTATGCTTTACTATGGGAATCAAATACCATGGCGATTCACTTACTTCATGTGAAGGATTTCTATAAAAACCAATTGTTTACATCTATATTAGCGTGAATTAAGTAAACTAGCCCGTTTTTTTAAAGAACGAGCTGAAATTAAATGAGGTTTTTCCAGAAAAATCACTCCAATGCTTTACTATGGGAATATGACCTCATATGGAATATCAATTTTATTTTCGAGGATTTCGTTAAATTCGAAGTGTTTGCCAGTTTACCTACGCGAATAAAGTAAATCTACCAGATTTTGTGGAGAAAGAATGGAAATTAAGTGAGTTTTTTCGAGCTCAATTCGCCCCTATGCTTTCCTATGGGAATCTCTCCCTATGCTTTATTATGGGAATCAAATACCATGTCGATTCACTTACTTCATGTGAAGGATTTCTATAAAAACCAATTGTTTACATCTATATTAGCGTGAATTAAGTAAACTAGCCCGTTTTTTTAAAGAACGAGCTGAAATTAAATGAGGTTTTTCCAGAAAAATCACTCCAATGCTTTACTATGGGAATATGACCTCATATGGAATATCAATTTTATTTTCGAGGATTTCGTTAAAGTCGAAGTGTTTTCCAGTTTACCTACGTGAATAAAGTAAATCTACCAGATTTTGTAGAGAAAGAACGGAAATTAAGCGAGTTTTTTCGAGCACAATTCACCCCTATGCTTTCCTATGGGAATCCTCCCTATGCTTTACTATGGGAATGAAATACCATGTCGATTCACTTACTTCATGTGAAGGATTTCTATAAAAACCAATTGTTTCCATCTATATCTGCGTGAATTAAGTAAACTAGCCCCTTCTTTTAAAGAACGACCTGAAATTAAATGAGTTTTTTCCAGAAAAATCACTCCAATGCTTTACTATGGGAATATGACCTCATATGGATTATCTTTTTTATTTTCGAGGCTTTCGTTAAAATTGGAGTGTTTTCTATTACATCTAGGTTAGATACGTTAATTGGCTAATTTTTGTCGAGAAATAATGGATAGTAATTGAGTTATTGAAGAAAGAATTATTTTCAATGCTTATCTATGGAACGCAAAACGACATTAGAAAAAGTGAAGCATTTTCTAAACTTTCGAACGAAAATCTTTGATTTTGCCATTTTTGACTCCAATCTCATCTGAAATAGTATTCAAGGATTTCGATCATAAAACTGATTAAACATGTAATATAGCATATTTATACGTAAATTAACATATTATCATCATATATTCAGCAGAAATTAATTTTAATAAGAAACTGATTTTCCTTGTCTCCTATGGGAATCCTCCCTATACTTTACTATGGGAATGTAATACCATGTCGATTCACTTCCTTCATGTGAAGGATTTCTATAAAAACCAAGGTATTCCATCTATATCTGCGTGAATTAAGTAAACTAGCCCCTTTTTTTAAAGAACGACCTGAAATTAAATGAGTTTTTTCCAGAAAAATCACTCCTATTCTTTACTATGGGAATATGACCTCATATGGAATATCAATTTTATTTTCGAGGATTTCGTTAAAGTCGAAGTGTTTACCAGTTTATCTACGTGAATAAAGTAAATCTACCAGATTTTGTAGAGAACGAACGGAAATTAAGTGAGTTTTTTCGAGCACAATTCGCCCCTATGCTTCCCTATGGGAATCTCTCCCTATGCTTTACTATGGGAATCAACTACCATGTCGATTCACTTACTTCATATGAAGGATTTCTATAAACACCAATTGTTTACATCTATATTAGCGTGAATTAAGTAAACTAGCCCGTTTTTTTAAAGAACGAGCTGAAATTAAATGAGGTTTTTCCAGAAAAATCACTCCAATGCTTTACTATGGGAATATGACCTCATATGGAATATCAATTTTATTTTCGAGGATTTCGTTAAAGTCGAAGTGTTTTCCAGTTTACCTACGTGAATAAAGTAAATCTACCAGATTTTGTAGAGAAAGAACGGAAATTAAGCGAGTTTTTTCGAGCACAATTCACCCCTATGCTTTCCTATGGGAATCCTCCCTATGCTTTACTATGGGAATGAAATACCATGTCGATTCACTTACTTCATGTGAAGGATTTCTATAAAAACCAATTGTTTCCATCTATATCTGCGTGAATTAAGTAAACTAGGCCCTTTTTTTAAAGAAAGAATTGAAATTAAATGAGTTTTTCCAGAAAAATCACTCCAATGCTTTACTATGGGAATATGACCTCATATGGATTATCTTTTTTATTTTCGAGGCTTTCGTTAAAATTGGAGTGTTTTCTATTAAATCTAGGTTAGATACGTTAACTGGCTAATTTTTGTCGAGAAATAATGGATAGTAATTGAGTTATTGAAGAAAGAATTATTTTCAATGCTTATCTATGGAACACAAAACGACACTAGAAAAAGTGAAGCATTTTCTAAACTTTCGAACGAAAATCTTTGATTTTGCCATTTTTGACTCCAATCTCATCTGAAATAGTATTCAAGGATTTCGATCATAAAACTGATTAAACATGTAATATAGCATATTTATACGTAAATTAACATATTATCATCATATTTTCAGCAGAAATTAATTTTAATAAGAAACTGATTTTCCTTGTCTCCTATGGGAATCCTCCCTATACTTTACTATGGGAATGTAATACCATGTCGATTCACTTACTTCATGTGAAGGATTTCTATAAAAACCAAGGTATTCCATCTATATCTGCGTGAATTAAGTAAACTAGCCCCTTTTTTTAAAGAACGACCTGAAATTAAATGAGTTTTTTCCAGAAAAATCACTCCAAGGCTTTACTATGGGAATATGACCTCATATGGAATATCAATTTTATTTTCGAGGATTTCGTTAAAGTCGAAGTGTTTACCAGTTTATCTACGTGAATAAAGTAAATCTACCAGATTTTGTAGAGAAAGAACGGAAATTAAGTGAGTTTTTTCGAGCACAATTCGTCCCTATGCTTTCCTATGGGAATCTCTCCTTATGCTTTACTATGGGAATCAACTACCATGTCGATTCACTTACTTCATGTGAAGGATTTCTATAAAAACCAATTGTTTACATCTATATTAGCGTGAATTAAGTAAACTAGCCCGTTTTTTTAAAGAACGAGCTGAAATTAAATGAGGTTTTTCCAGAAAAATCACTCCAATGCTTTACTATGGGAATATGACCTCATATGGAATATCAATTTTATTTTCGAGGATTTCGTTAAAGTCGAAGTGTTTTCCAGTTTACCTACGTGAATACAGTAAATCTACCAGATTTTGTAGAGAAAGAACGGAAATTAAGCGAGTTTTTTCGAGCACAATTCACCCCTATGCTTTCCTATGGGAATCCTCCCTATGCTTTACTATGGGAATGAAATACCATGTCGATTCACTTACTTCATGTGAAGGATTTCTATAAAAACCAATTGTTTCCATCTATATCTGCGTGAATTAAGTAAACTAGCCCGTTTTTTTAAAGAACGAGCTGAAATTAAATGAGGTTTTTCCAGAAAAATCACTCCAATGCTTTACTATGGGAAAATTGACCTCATATGGAACATCAATTTTATTTTCGAGGATTTCGTTAAAGTCGAAGTGTTTTCCAATTTATCTACGTGAATAAAGTAAATCTACCAGATTTTGTAGAGAAAGAACGGAAATTAAGCGAGTTTTTTCGATCACAATTCACCCCTATGCTTTCCTATGGGAATCTCTCCCTATACTTTACTATGGGAAGGTAATACCATGTCGATTCACTTACTTCATGTGAAGGATTTCTATAAAAACCAAGGTATTCCATCTATATCTGCGTGAATTAAGTAAACTAGCCCCTTTTTTTAAAGAACGACCTGAAATTAAATGAGTTTTTTCCAGAAAAATCACTCCAATGCTTTACTATGGAATATGACCTCATATGGAATATCAATTTTATTTTCGAGGATTTCGTTAAAGTCGAAGTGTTTACCAGTTTATCTACGTGAACAAAGTAAATCTACCAGATTTTGTAGAGAAAGAACGGAAATTAAGCGAATTTTTTCGATCACAATTCACCCCTATGCTTTCCTATGGGAATCCTCCCTATGCTTTACTATGGGAATGAAATACCATGTCGATTCACTTACTTCATGTGAAGTATTTCTATAAAAACCAATTGTTTACATCTATATTAGCGTGAATTAAGTAAACTAGCCCGTTTTTTTAAAGAACGACCGGAATTAAATGAGTTTTTTCCCAGAAAAATCACTCCAATGCTTTACTATGGGAATATGACCTCATATGGATTATCAATTTTATTTTCGAGGATTTCGTTAAAGTCGAAGTGTTTTCCAATTTATCTACGTGAATAAAGTAAATCTACCAGATTTTGTAGAGAAAGAACGGAAATTAAGTGAGTTTTTTCGAGCACAATTCGCCCCTATGCTTTCCTATGGGAATCTTTCCCTATGCTTTACTATGGGAATCAACTACCATGTCGATTCACTTACTTCATGTGAAGGATTTCTATAAAAACCAATTGTTTACATCTATATTAGCGTGAATTAAGTAAACTAGCCCGTTTTTTTAAAGAACGAGCTGAAATTAAATGAGGTTTTTCCAGAAAAATCACTCCAATGCTTTACTATGGGAATATGACCTCATATGGAATATCAATTTTATTTTCGAGGATTTCGTTAAAGTCGAAGTGTTTTCCAGTTTACCTACGTGAATAAAGTAAATCTACCAGATTTTGTAGAGAAAGAACGGAAATTAAGCGAGTTTTTTCGAGCACAATTCACCCCTATGCTTTCCTATGGGAATCCTCCCTATGCTTTACTATGGGAATGAAATACCATGTCGATTCACTTACTTCATGTGAAGGATTTCTATAAAAACCAATTGTTTCCATCTATATCTGCGTGAATTAAGTAAATTAGGCCCTTTTTGTAAAGAAAGAATTGAAATTAAATGAGTTTTTCCAGAAAAATCACTCCAATGCTTTTCTATGGGAATATGACCTCATATGGAATATCTTTTTTATTTTCGAGGCTTTCGTTAAAATTGGAGTGTTTTCTGTTAAATCTAGGTTAGATACGTTAATTGGCTAATTTTTGTCGAGAAATAATGGATAGTAATTGAGTTATTGAAGAAAGAATTATTTTCAATGCTTATCTATGGAACACAAAACGACACTAGAAAAAGTGAAGCATTTTCTACACTTTCGAACGAAAATCTTTGATTTGGCCATTTTTGACTCCAATCTCATCTGAAATAGTATTCAAGGATTTCGATCATAAAACTGATTAAACATGTAATATAGCATATTTATACGTAAATTAACATATTATCATCATATTTTCAGCAGAAATTAATTTTAATAAGAAACTGATTTTCCTTGTCTCCTATGGGAATCCTCCCTATACTTTACTATGGGAATGTAATACCATGTAGATTCACTTACTTCATGTGAAGGATTTCTATAAAAACCAAGGTATTCCATCTATATCTGCGTGAATTAAGTAAACTAGCCCCTTTTTTTAAAGAACGACCTGAAATTTAATGAGTTTTTTCCAGAAAAATCACTCCAATGCTTTACTATGGGAATATGACCTCATATGGAATATCAATTTTATTTTCGAGGATTTCGTTAAAGTCGAAGTGTTTTCCAGTTTACCTACGTGAATAAAGTAAATCTACCAGATTTTGTAGAGAAAGAACGGAAATTAAGCGAGTTTTTTCGAGCACAATTCACCCCTATGCTTTCCTATGGGAATCCTCCCTATGCTTTACTATGGGAATGAAATACCATGTCGATTCACTTACTTCATGTGAAGGATTTCTATAAAAACCAATTGTTTCCATCTATATCTGCGTGAATTAAGTAAACTAGCCCGTTTTTTTAAAGAACGAGCTGAAATTAAATGAGGTTTTTCCAGAAAAATCACTCCAATGCTTTACTATGGGAATATGACCTCATATGGAACATCAATTTTATTTTCGAGGATTTCGTTAAAGTCGAAGTGTTTTCCAATTTATCTACGTGAATAAAGTAAATCTACCAGATTTTGTAGAGAAAGAACGGAAATTAAGCTAGTTTTTTCGATCACAATTCACCCCTATGCTTTCCTATGGGAATCTCTCCCTATGCTTTACTATGGGAATCAAATACCATGGCGATTCACTTACTTCATGTGAAGGATTTCTATAAAAACCAATTGTTTACATCTATATTAGCGTGAATTAAGTAAACTAGCCCGTTTTTTTAAAGAACGAGCTGAAATTAAATGAGGTTTTTCCAGAAAAATCACTCCAATGCTTTACTATGGGAATATGACCTCATATGGAATATCAATTTTATTTTCGAGGATTTCGTTAAATTCGAAGTGTTTGCCAGTTTACCTACGCGAATAAAGTAAATCTACCAGATTTTGTGGAGAAAGAATGGAAATTAAGTGAGTTTTTTCGAGCTCAATTCGCCCCTATGCTTTCCTATGGGAATCTCTCCCTATGCTTTATTATGGGAATCAAATACCATGTCGATTCACTTACTTCATGTGAAGGATTTCTATAAAAACCAATTGTTTACATCTATATTAGCGTGAATTAAGTAAACTAGCCCGTTTTTTTAAAGAACGAGCTGAAATTAAATGAGGTTTTTCCAGAAAAATCACTCCGATGCTTTACTATGGGAATATGACCTCATATGGAATATCAATTTTATTTTCGAGGATTTCGTTAAAGTCGAAGTGTTTTCCAGTTTACCTACGTGAATAAAGTAAATCTACCAGATTTTGTAGAGAAAGAACGGAAATTAAGCGAGTTTTTTCGAGCACAATTCACCCCTATGCTTTCCTATGGGAATCCTCCCTATGCTTTACTATGGGAATGAAATACCATGTCGATTCACTTACTTCATGTGAAGGATTTCTATAAAAACCAATTGTTTCCATCTATATCTGCGTGAATTAAGTAAACTAGCCCCTTCTTTTAAAGAACGACCTGAAATTAAATGAGTTTTTTCCAGAAAAATCACTCCAATGCTTTACTATGGGAATATGACCTCATATGGATTATCTTTTTTATTTTCGAGGCTTTCGTTAAAATTGGAGTGTTTTCTATTACATCTAGGTTAGATACGTTAATTGGCTAATTTTTGTCGAGAAATAATGGATAGTAATTGAGTTATTGAAGAAAGAATTATTTTCAATGCTTATCTATGGAACACAAAACGACATTAGAAAAAGTGAAGCATTTTCTAAACTTTCGAACGAAAATCTTTGATTTTGCCATTTTTGACTCCAATCTCATCTGAAATAGTATTCAAGGATTTCGATCATAAAACTGATTAAACATGTAATATAGCATATTTATACGTAAATTAACATATTATCATCATATATTCAGCAGAAATTAATTTTAATAAGAAACTGATTTTCCTTGTCTCCTATGGGAATCCTCCCTATACTTTACTATGGGAATGTAATACCATGTCGATTCACTTCCTTCATGTGAAGGATTTCTATAAAAACCAAGGTATTCCATCTATATCTGCGTGAATTAAGTAAACTAGCCCCTTTTTTTAAAGAACGACCTGAAATTAAATGAGTTTTTTCCAGAAAAATCACTCCTATTCTTTACTATGGGAATATGACCTCATATGGAATATCAATTTTATTTTCGAGGATTTCGTTAAAGTCGAAGTGTTTACCAGTTTATCTACGTGAATAAAGTAAATCTACCAGATTTTGTAGAGAACGAACGGAAATTAAGTGAGTTTTTTCGAGCACAATTCGCCCCTATGCTTCCCTATGGGAATCTCTCCCTATGCTTTACTATGGGAATCAACTACCATGTCGATTCACTTACTTCATATGAAGGATTTCTATAAACACCAATTGTTTACATCTATATTAGCGTGAATTAAGTAAACTAGCCCGTTTTTTTAAAGAACGAGCTGAAATTAAATGAGGTTTTTCCAGAAAAATCACTCCAATGCTTTACTATGGGAATATGACCTCATATGGAATATCAATTTTATTTTCGAGGATTTCGTTAAAGTCGAAGTGTTTTCCAGTTTACCTACGTGAATAAAGTAAATCTACCAGATTTTGTAGAGAAAGAACGGAAATTAAGCGAGTTTTTTCGAGCACAATTCACCCCTATGCTTTCCTATGGGAATCCTCCCTATGCTTTACTATGGGAATGAAATACCATGTCGATTCACTTACTTCATGTGAAGGATTTCTATAAAAACCAATTGTTTCCATCTATATCTGCGTGAATTAAGTAAACTAGGCCCTTTTTTTAAAGAAAGAATTGAAATTAAATGAGTTTTTCCAGAAAAATCACTCCAATGCTTTACTATGGGAATATGACCTCATATCGATTATCTTTTTTATTTTCGAGGCTTTCGTTAAAATTGGAGTGTTTTCTATTAAATCTAGGTTAGATACGTTAATTGGCTAATTTTTGTCGAGAAATAATGGATAGTAATTGAGTTATTGAAGAAAGAATTATTTTCAATGCTTATCTATGGAACACAAAACGACACTAGAAAAAGTGAAGCATTTTCTAAACCTTCGAACGAAAATCTTTGATTTTGCCATTTTTGACTCCAATCTCATCTGAAATAGTATTCAAGGATTTCGATCATAAAACTGATTAAACATGTAATATAGCATATTTATACGTAAATTAACATATTATCATCATATTTTCAGCAGAAATTAATTTTAATAAGAAACTGATTTTCCTTGTCTCCTATGGGAATCCTCCCTATACTTTACTATGGGAATGTAATACCATGTCGATTCACTTACTTCATGTGAAGGATTTCTATAAAAACCAAGGTATTCCATCTATATCTGCGTGAATTAAGTAAACTAGCCCCTTTTTTTAAAGAACGACCTGAAATTAAATGAGTTTTTTCCAGAAAAATCACTCCAATGCTTTACTATGGGAATATGACCTCATATGGAATATCAATTTTATTTTCGAGGATTTCGTTAAAGTCGAAGTGTTTACCAGTTTATCTACGTGAATAAAGTAAATCTACCAGATTTTGTAGAGAAAGAACGGAAATTAAGTGAGTTTTTTCGAGCACAATTCGTCCCTATGCTTTCCTATGGGAATCTCTCCTTATGCTTTACTATGGGAATCAACTACCATGTCGATTCACTTACTTCATGTGAAGGATTTCTATAAAAACCAATTGTTTACATCTATATTAGCGTGAATTAAGTAAACTAGCCCGTTTTTTTAAAGAACGAGCTGAAATTAAATGAGGTTTTTCCAGAAAAATCACTCCAATGCTTTACTATGGGAATATGACCTCATATGGAATATCAATTTTATTTTCGAGGATTTCGTTAAAGTCGAAGTGTTTTCCAGTTTACCTACGTGAATACAGTAAATCTACCAGATTTTGTAGAGAAAGAACGGAAATTAAGCGAGTTTTTTCGAGCACAATTCACCCCTATGCTTTCCTATGGGAATCCTCCCTATGCTTTACTATGGGAATGAAATACCATGTCGATTCACTTACTTCATGTGAAGGATTTCTATAAAAACCAATTGTTTCCATCTATATCTGCGTGAATTAAGTAAACTAGCCCGTTTTTTTAAAGAACGAGCTGAAATTAAATGAGGTTTTTCCAGAAAAATCACTCCAATGCTTTACTATGGGAATATGACCTCATATGGAACATCAATTTTATTTTCGAGGATTTCGTTAAAGCCGAAGTGTTTTCCAATTTATCTACGTGAATAAAGTAAATCTACCAGATTTTGTAGAGAAAGAACGGAAATTAAGCGAGTTTTTTCGATCACAATTCACCCCTATGCTTTCCTATGGGAATCTCTCCCTATACTTTACTATGGGAAGGTAATACCATGTCGATTCACTTACTTCATGTGAAGGATTTCTATAAAAACCAAGGTATTCCATCTATATCTGCGTGAATTAAGTAAACTAGCCCCTTTTTTTAAAGAACGACCTGAAATTAAATGAGTTTTTTCCAGAAAAATCACTCCAATGCTTTACTATGGAATATGACCTCATATGGAATATCAATTTTATTTTCGAGGATTTCGTTAAAGTCGAAGTGTTTACCAGTTTATCTACGTGAACAAAGTAAATCTACCAGATTTTGTAGAGAAAGAACGGAAATTAAGCGAATTTTTTCGATCACAATTCACCCCTATGCTTTCCTATGGGAATCCTCCCTATGCTTTACTATGGGAATGAAATACCATGTCGATTCACTTACTTCATGTGAAGTATTTCTATAAAAACCAATTGTTTACATCTATATTAGCGTGAATTAAGTAAACTAGCCCGTTTTTTTAAAGAACGACCGGAATTAAATGAGTTTTTTCCCAGAAAAATCACTCCAATGCTTTACTATGGGAATATGACCTCATATGGATTATCAATTTTATTTTCGAGGATTTCGTTAAAGTCGAAGTGTTTTCCAATTTATCTACGTGAATAAAGTAAATCTACCAGATTTTGTAGAGAAAGAACGGAAATTAAGTGAGTTTTTTCGAGCACAATTCGCCCCTATGCTTTCCTATGGGAATCTTTCCCTATGCTTTACTATGGGAATCAACTACCATGTCGATTCACTTACTTCATGTGAAGGATTTCTATAAAAACCAATTGTTTACATCTATATTAGCGTGAATTAAGTAAACTAGCCCGTTTTTTTAAAGAACGAGCTGAAATTAAATGAGGTTTTTCCAGAAAAATCACTCCAATGCTTTACTATGGGAATATGACCTCATATGGAATATCAATTTTATTTTCGAGGATTTCGTTAAAGTCGAAGTGTTTTCCAGTTTACCTACGTGAATAAAGTAAATCTACCAGATTTTGTAGAGAAAGAACGGAAATTAAGCGAGTTTTTTCGAGCACAATTCACCCCTATGCTTTCCTATGGGAATCCTCCCTATGCTTTACTATGGGAATGAAATACCATGTCGATTCACTTACTTCATGTGAAGGATTTCTATAAAAACCAATTGTTTCCATCTATATCTGCGTGAATTAAGTAAATTAGGCCCTTTTTGTAAAGAAAGAATTGAAATTAAATGAGTTTTTCCAGAAAAATCACTCCAATGCTTTTCTATGGGAATATGACCTCATATGGAATATCTTTTTTATTTTCGAGGCTTTCGTTAAAATTGGAGTGTTTTCTATTAAATCTAGGTTAGATACGTTAATTGGCTAATTTTTGTCGAGAAATAATGGATAGTAATTGAGTTATTGAAGAAAGAATTATTTTCAATGCTTATCTATGGAACACAAAACGACACTAGAAAAAGTGAAGCATTTTCTACACTTTCGAACGAAAATCTTTGATTTGGCCATTTTTGACTCCAATCTCATCTGAAATAGTATTCAAGGATTTCGATCATAAAACTGATTAAACATGTAATATAGCATATTTATACGTAAATTAACATATTATCATCATATTTTCAGCAGAAATTAATTTTAATAAGAAACTGATTTTCCTTGTCTCCTATGGGAATCCTCCCTATACTTTACTATGGGAATGTAATACCATGTCGATTCACTTACTTCATGTGAAGGATTTCTATAAAAACCAAGGTATTCCATCTATATCTGCGTGAATTAAGTAAACTAGCCCCTTTTTTTAAAGAACGACCTGAAATTTAATGAGTTTTTTCCAGAAAAATCACTCCAATGCTTTACTATGGGAATATGACCTCATATGGAATATCAATTTTATTTTCGAGGATTTCGTTAAATTCGAAGTGTTTGCCAGTTTACCTACGCGAATAAAGTAAATCTACCAGATTTTGTGGAGAAAGAATGGAAATTAAGTGAGTTTTTTCGAGCTCAATTCGCCCCTATGCTTTCCTATGGGAATCTCTCCCTATGCTTTATTATGGGAATCAAATACCATGTCGATTCACTTACTTCATGTGAAGGATTTCTATAAAAACCAATTGTTTACATCTATATTAGCGTGAATTAAGTAAACTAGCCCGTTTTTTTAAAGAACGAGCTGAAATTAAATGAGGTTTTTCCAGAAAAATCACTCCGATGCTTTACTATGGGAATATGACCTCATATGGAATATCAATTTTATTTTCGAGGATTTCGTTAAAGTCGAAGTGTTTTCCAGTTTACCTACGTGAATAAAGTAAATCTACCAGATTTTGTAGAGAAAGAACGGAAATTAAGCGAGTTTTTTCGAGCACAATTCACCCCTATGCTTTCCTATGGGAATCCTCCCTATGCTTTACTATGGGAATGAAATACCATGTCGATTCACTTACTTCATGTGAAGGATTTCTATAAAAACCAATTGTTTCCATCTATATCTGCGTGAATTAAGTAAACTAGCCCCTTCTTTTAAAGAACGACCTGAAATTAAATGAGTTTTTTCCAGAAAAATCACTCCAATGCTTTACTATGGGAATATGACCTCATATGGATTATCTTTTTTATTTTCGAGGCTTTCGTTAAAATTGGAGTGTTTTCTATTACATCTAGGTTAGATACGTTAATTGGCTAATTTTTGTCGAGAAATAATGGATAGTAATTGAGTTATTGAAGAAAGAATTATTTTCAATGCTTATCTATGGAACACAAAACGACATTAGAAAAAGTGAAGCATTTTCTAAACTTTCGAACGAAAATCTTTGATTTTGCCATTTTTGACTCCAATCTCATCTGAAATAGTATTCAAGGATTTCGATCATAAAACTGATTAAACATGTAATATAGCATATTTATACGTAAATTAACATATTATCATCATATATTCAGCAGAAATTAATTTTAATAAGAAACTGATTTTCCTTGTCTCCTATGGGAATCCTCCCTATACTTTACTATGGGAATGTAATACCATGTCGATTCACTTCCTTCATGTGAAGGATTTCTATAAAAACCAAGGTATTCCATCTATATCTGCGTGAATTAAGTAAACTAGCCCCTTTTTTTAAAGAACGACCTGAAATTAAATGAGTTTTTTCCAGAAAAATCACTCCTATTCTTTACTATGGGAATATGACCTCATATGGAATATCAATTTTATTTTCGAGGATTTCGTTAAAGTCGAAGTGTTTACCAGTTTATCTACGTGAATAAAGTAAATCTACCAGATTTTGTAGAGAACGAACGGAAATTAAGTGAGTTTTTTCGAGCACAATTCGCCCCTATGCTTCCCTATGGGAATCTCTCCCTATGCTTTACTATGGGAATCAACTACCATGTCGATTCACTTACTTCATATGAAGGATTTCTATAAACACCAATTGTTTACATCTATATTAGCGTGAATTAAGTAAACTAGCCCGTTTTTTTAAAGAACGAGCTGAAATTAAATGAGGTTTTTCCAGAAAAATCACTCCAATGCTTTACTATGGGAATATGACCTCATATGGAATATCAATTTTATTTTCGAGGATTTCGTTAAAGTCGAAGTGTTTTCCAGTTTACCTACGTGAATAAAGTAAATCTACCAGATTTTGTAGAGAAAGAACGGAAATTAAGCGAGTTTTTTCGAGCACAATTCACCCCTATGCTTTCCTATGGGAATCCTCCCTATGCTTTACTATGGGAATGAAATACCATGTCGATTCACTTACTTCATGTGAAGGATTTCTATAAAAACCAATTGTTTCCATCTATATCTGCGTGAATTAAGTAAACTAGGCCCTTTTTTTAAAGAAAGAATTGAAATTAAATGAGTTTTTCCAGAAAAATCACTCCAATGCTTTACTATGGGAATATGACCTCATATCGATTATCTTTTTTATTTTCGAGGCTTTCGTTAAAATTGGAGTGTTTTCTATTAAATCTAGGTTAGATACGTTAATTGGCTAATTTTTGTCGAGAAATAATGGATAGTAATTGAGTTATTGAAGAAAGAATTATTTTCAATGCTTATCTATGGAACACAAAACGACACTAGAAAAAGTGAAGCATTTTCTAAACCTTCGAACGAAAATCTTTGATTTTGCCATTTTTGACTCCAATCTCATCTGAAATAGTATTCAAGGATTTCGATCATAAAACTGATTAAACATGTAATATAGCATATTTATACGTAAATTAACATATTATCATCATATTTTCAGCAGAAATTAATTTTAATAAGAAACTGATTTTCCTTGTCTCCTATGGGAATCCTCCCTATACTTTACTATGGGAATGTAATACCATGTCGATTCACTTACTTCATGTGAAGGATTTCTATAAAAACCAAGGTATTCCATCTATATCTGCGTGAATTAAGTAAACTAGCCCCTTTTTTTAAAGAACGACCTGAAATTAAATGAGTTTTTTCCAGAAAAATCACTCCAATGCTTTACTATGGGAATATGACCTCATATGGAATATCAATTTTATTTTCGAGGATTTCGTTAAAGTCGAAGTGTTTACCAGTTTATCTACGTGAATAAAGTAAATCTACCAGATTTTGTAGAGAAAGAACGGAAATTAAGTGAGTTTTTTCGAGCACAATTCGTCCCTATGCTTTCCTATGGGAATCTCTCCTTATGCTTTACTATGGGAATCAACTACCATGTCGATTCACTTACTTCATGTGAAGGATTTCTATAAAAACCAATTGTTTACATCTATATTAGCGTGAATTAAGTAAACTAGCCCGTTTTTTTAAAGAACGAGCTGAAATTAAATGAGGTTTTTCCAGAAAAATCACTCCAATGCTTTACTATGGGAATATGACCTCATATGGAATATCAATTTTATTTTCGAGGATTTCGTTAAAGTCGAAGTGTTTTCCAGTTTACCTACGTGAATACAGTAAATCTACCAGATTTTGTAGAGAAAGAACGGAAATTAAGCGAGTTTTTTCGAGCACAATTCACCCCTATGCTTTCCTATGGGAATCCTCCCTATGCTTTACTATGGGAATGAAATACCATGTCGATTCACTTACTTCATGTGAAGGATTTCTATAAAAACCAATTGTTTCCATCTATATCTGCGTGAATTAAGTAAACTAGCCCGTTTTTTTAAAGAACGAGCTGAAATTAAATGAGGTTTTTCCAGAAAAATCACTCCAATGCTTTACTATGGGAATATGACCTCATATGGAACATCAATTTTATTTTCGAGGATTTCGTTAAAGCCGAAGTGTTTTCCAATTTATCTACGTGAATAAAGTAAATCTACCAGATTTTGTAGAGAAAGAACGGAAATTAAGCGAGTTTTTTCGATCACAATTCACCCCTATGCTTTCCTATGGGAATCTCTCCCTATACTTTACTATGGGAAGGTAATACCATGTCGATTCACTTACTTCATGTGAAGGATTTCTATAAAAACCAAGGTATTCCATCTATATCTGCGTGAATTAAGTAAACTAGCCCCTTTTTTTAAAGAACGACCTGAAATTAAATGAGTTTTTTCCAGAAAAATCACTCCAATGCTTTACTATGGAATATGACCTCATATGGAATATCAATTTTATTTTCGAGGATTTCGTTAAAGTCGAAGTGTTTACCAGTTTATCTACGTGAACAAAGTAAATCTACCAGATTTTGTAGAGAAAGAACGGAAATTAAGCGAATTTTTTCGATCACAATTCACCCCTATGCTTTCCTATGGGAATCCTCCCTATGCTTTACTATGGGAATGAAATACCATGTCGATTCACTTACTTCATGTGAAGTATTTCTATAAAAACCAATTGTTTACATCTATATTAGCGTGAATTAAGTAAACTAGCCCGTTTTTTTAAAGAACGACCGGAATTAAATGAGTTTTTTCCCAGAAAAATCACTCCAATGCTTTACTATGGGAATATGACCTCATATGGATTATCAATTTTATTTTCGAGGATTTCGTTAAAGTCGAAGTGTTTTCCAATTTATCTACGTGAATAAAGTAAATCTACCAGATTTTGTAGAGAAAGAACGGAAATTAAGTGAGTTTTTTCGAGCACAATTCGCCCCTATGCTTTCCTATGGGAATCTTTCCCTATGCTTTACTATGGGAATCAACTACCATGTCGATTCACTTACTTCATGTGAAGGATTTCTATAAAAACCAATTGTTTACATCTATATTAGCGTGAATTAAGTAAACTAGCCCGTTTTTTTAAAGAACGAGCTGAAATTAAATGAGGTTTTTCCAGAAAAATCACTCCAATGCTTTACTATGGGAATATGACCTCATATGGAATATCAATTTTATTTTCGAGGATTTCGTTAAAGTCGAAGTGTTTTCCAGTTTACCTACGTGAATAAAGTAAATCTACCAGATTTTGTAGAGAAAGAACGGAAATTAAGCGAGTTTTTTCGAGCACAATTCACCCCTATGCTTTCCTATGGGAATCCTCCCTATGCTTTACTATGGGAATGAAATACCATGTCGATTCACTTACTTCATGTGAAGGATTTCTATAAAAACCAATTGTTTCCATCTATATCTGCGTGAATTAAGTAAATTAGGCCCTTTTTGTAAAGAAAGAATTGAAATTAAATGAGTTTTTCCAGAAAAATCACTCCAATGCTTTTCTATGGGAATATGACCTCATATGGAATATCTTTTTTATTTTCGAGGCTTTCGTTAAAATTGGAGTGTTTTCTATTAAATCTAGGTTAGATACGTTAATTGGCTAATTTTTGTCGAGAAATAATGGATAGTAATTGAGTTATTGAAGAAAGAATTATTTTCAATGCTTATCTATGGAACACAAAACGACACTAGAAAAAGTGAAGCATTTTCTACACTTTCGAACGAAAATCTTTGATTTGGCCATTTTTGACTCCAATCTCATCTGAAATAGTATTCAAGGATTTCGATCATAAAACTGATTAAACATGTAATATAGCATATTTATACGTAAATTAACATATTATCATCATATTTTCAGCAGAAATTAATTTTAATAAGAAACTGATTTTCCTTGTCTCCTATGGGAATCCTCCCTATACTTTACTATGGGAATGTAATACCATGTCGATTCACTTACTTCATGTGAAGGATTTCTATAAAAACCAAGGTATTCCATCTATATCTGCGTGAATTAAGTAAACTAGCCCCTTTTTTTAAAGAACGACCTGAAATTTAATGAGTTTTTTCCAGAAAAATCACTCCAATGCTTTACTATGGGAATATGACCTCATATGGAATATCAATTTTATTTTCGAGGATTTCGTTAAAGTCGAAGTGTTTTCCAGTTTACCTACGTGAATAAAGTAAATCTACCAGATTTTGTAGAGAAAGAACGGAAATTAAGCGAGTTTTTTCGAGCACAATTCACCCCTATGCTTTCCTATGGGAATCCTCCCTATGCTTTACTATGGGAATGAAATACCATGTCGATTCACTTACTTCATGTGAAGGATTTCTATAAAAACCAATTGTTTCCATCTATATCTGCGTGAATTAAGTAAACTAGCCCGTTTTTTTAAAGAACGAGCTGAAATTAAATGAGGTTTTTCCAGAAAAATCACTCCAATGCTTTACTATGGGAATATGACCTCATATGGAACATCAATTTTATTTTCGAGGATTTCGTTAAAGTCGAAGTGTTTTCCAATTTATCTACGTGAATAAAGTAAATCTACCAGATTTTGTAGAGAAAGAACGGAAATTAAGCTAGTTTTTTCGATCACAATTCACCCCTATGCTTTCCTATGGGAATCTCTCCCTATGCTTTACTATGGGAATCAAATACCATGGCGATTCACTTACTTCATGTGAAGGATTTCTATAAAAACCAATTGTTTACATCTATATTAGCGTGAATTAAGTAAACTAGCCCGTTTTTTTAAAGAACGAGCTGAAATTAAATGAGGTTTTTCCAGAAAAATCACTCCAATGCTTTACTATGGGAATATGACCTCATATGGAATATCAATTTTATTTTCGAGGATTTCGTTAAATTCGAAGTGTTTGCCAGTTTACCTACGCGAATAAAGTAAATCTACCAGATTTTGTGGAGAAAGAATGGAAATTAAGTGAGTTTTTTCGAGCTCAATTCGCCCCTATGCTTTCCTATGGGAATCTCTCCCTATGCTTTATTATGGGAATCAAATACCATGTCGATTCACTTACTTCATGTGAAGGATTTCTATAAAAACCAATTGTTTACATCTATATTAGCGTGAATTAAGTAAACTAGCCCGTTTTTTTAAAGAACGAGCTGAAATTAAATGAGGTTTTTCCAGAAAAATCACTCCAATGCTTTACTATGGGAATATGACCTCATATGGAATATCAATTTTATTTTCGAGGATTTCGTTAAAGTCGAAGTGTTTTCCAGTTTACCTACGTGAATAAAGTAAATCTACCAGATTTTGTAGAGAAAGAACGGAAATTAAGCGAGTTTTTTCGAGCACAATTCACCCCTATGCTTTCCTATGGGAATCCTCCCTATGCTTTACTATGGGAATGAAATACCATGTCGATTCACTTACTTCATGTGAAGGATTTCTATAAAAACCAATTGTTTCCATCTATATCTGCGTGAATTAAGTAAACTAGCCCCTTCTTTTAAAGAACGACCTGAAATTAAATGAGTTTTTTCCAGAAAAATCACTCCAATGCTTTACTATGGGAATATGACCTCATATGGATTATCTTTTTTATTTTCGAGGCTTTCGTTAAAATTGGAGTGTTTTCTATTACATCTAGGTTAGATACGTTAATTGGCTAATTTTTGTCGAGAAATAATGGATAGTAATTGAGTTATTGAAGAAAGAATTATTTTCAATGCTTATCTATGGAACGCAAAACGACATTAGAAAAAGTGAAGCATTTTCTAAACTTTCGAACGAAAATCTTTGATTTTGCCATTTTTGACTCCAATCTCATCTGAAATAGTATTCAAGGATTTCGATCATAAAACTGATTAAACATGTAATATAGCATATTTATACGTAAATTAACATATTATCATCATATATTCAGCAGAAATTAATTTTAATAAGAAACTGATTTTCCTTGTCTCCTATGGGAATCCTCCCTATACTTTACTATGGGAATGTAATACCATGTCGATTCACTTCCTTCATGTGAAGGATTTCTATAAAAACCAAGGTATTCCATCTATATCTGCGTGAATTAAGTAAACTAGCCCCTTTTTTTAAAGAACGACCTGAAATTAAATGAGTTTTTTCCAGAAAAATCACTCCTATTCTTTACTATGGGAATATGACCTCATATGGAATATCAATTTTATTTTCGAGGATTTCGTTAAAGTCGAAGTGTTTACCAGTTTATCTACGTGAATAAAGTAAATCTACCAGATTTTGTAGAGAACGAACGGAAATTAAGTGAGTTTTTTCGAGCACAATTCGCCCCTATGCTTCCCTATGGGAATCTCTCCCTATGCTTTACTATGGGAATCAACTACCATGTCGATTCACTTACTTCATATGAAGGATTTCTATAAACACCAATTGTTTACATCTATATTAGCGTGAATTAAGTAAACTAGCCCGTTTTTTTAAAGAACGAGCTGAAATTAAATGAGGTTTTTCCAGAAAAATCACTCCAATGCTTTACTATGGGAATATGACCTCATATGGAATATCAATTTTATTTTCGAGGATTTCGTTAAAGTCGAAGTGTTTTCCAGTTTACCTACGTGAATAAAGTAAATCTACCAGATTTTGTAGAGAAAGAACGGAAATTAAGCGAGTTTTTTCGAGCACAATTCACCCCTATGCTTTCCTATGGGAATCCTCCCCTATGCTTTACTATGGGAATGAAATACCATGTCGATTCACTTACTTCATGTGAAGGATTTCTATAAAAACCAATTGTTTCCATCTATATCTGCGTGAATTAAGTAAACTAGGCC
>NW_028328361.1:0-52067 GCF_048544385.1 Mastigoproctus giganteus
GAACGACCTGAAATTAAATGATTTTTTCCAGAAAAATCACTCCAATGCTTTACTATGGGAATATGACCTCATATGGAATATCAATTTTATTTTCAAGGATTTCGTTAAAGTCGAAGTGTTTACCAGTTTATCTACGTGAATAAAGTAAATCTACCAGATTTTGTAGAGAAAGAACGGAAATTAAGTGAGTTTTTTCGGGCAGAATTCAACCCTATGCTTTCCTATGGGAATCCTCCCTATGCTTTACTATGGGAATAAAATACCATGTCGATTCACTTACTTCATATGAAGGATTTCTATAAAAAACATGTGTTTCCATCTATATCTGCGTGAATTAAGTAAACTAGCCCCTTTTTTTAAAGAACGACCTGAAATTAAATGATTTTTTTCCAGAAAAATCACTCCAATGCTTTACTATGGGAATATGACCTCATATGGAATATCAATTTTATTTTCGAGGATTTCGTTAAAAACAAAGTGTTTTCTATTAAATCTAGGTTAGATACGTTATTTGGCTAATTTTTGTCGAGAAATAATGGATAGTAATTGAGTTATTGAAGAAAGAATTATTTCAATGCTTATCTATGGAACACAAAACGACACTAGAAAAAGTGCAGCATTTTCTAAACTTTCGAACGAAAATCTTTGATTTTGCCATTTTTGACTCCAATCTCATCTGAAATAGTATTCAAGGATTTCGATCATAAAACTGATTAAACATGTAATATAGCATATTTATACGTAAATTAACATATTATCATCAAATTTTCAGCAGAAATTAATTTTAATAAGACACTGATTTTCCTTGTCTCCTATGGGAATCCTCCCTATACTTTACTATGGGAATGTAATACCATGTCGATTCACTTACTTCATATGAAGGATTTCTATAAAAACCAAGTGTTTCCATCTATATCTGCGTGAATTAAGTAAACTAGCACCTTTTTTTAAAGAAAGACCTGAAATTAAATGATTTTTTTCCAGAAAAATCACTCCAATGCTTTTACTATGGGAATATGACCTCATATGGAATTTCAATTTTATTTTCAAGGATTTCGTTAAAGTCGAAGTGTTTTCCAGTTTACCTACGTGAATAAAGTAAATCTACCAGATTTTGTAGAGAAAGAACGGAAATTAAGTGAGTTTTTTCGGGCAGAATTCAACCCTATGCTTTCCTATGGGAATCCTCCCTATGCTTTACTATGGGAATAAAATACCATGTCGATTCACTTACTTCATGTGAAGGACTTCTATCAAAAACATGTGTTTCCATCTATATCTGCGTGAATTAAGTAAACTAGCCCCTTTTTTTAAAGAACGACCTGAAATTAAATGATTTTTTTCCAGAAAAATCACTCCAATGCTTTACTATGGGAATATGACCTCATATGGAATATCAATTTTATTTTCAAGGATTTCGTTAAAGTCGAAGTGTTTGCCAGTTTATCTACGTGAATAAAGTAAATCTACCAGATTTTGTAGAGAAAGAACGGAAATTAAGTGAGTTTTTTCGGGCAGAATACAACCCTATGCTTTCCTATGGGAATCCTCCCTATGCTTTACTATGGGAATAAAATACCATGTCGATTCACTTACTTCATGTGAAGGATTTCTATTAAAAACATGTGTTTCCATCTATATCTGCGTGAATTAAGTAAACTAGCCCCTTTTTTTAAAGAACGACCTGAAATTAAATGATTTTTTTCCAGAAAAATCACTCCAATGCTTTACTATGGGAATATGACCTCATATGGAATATCAATTTTATTTTCAAGGATTTCGATAAAGTCGAAGTGTTTACCAGTTTATCTACGTGAATAAAGTAAATCTACCAGATTTTGTAGAGAAAGAACGGAAATTAAGTGAGTTTTTTCTAGCAGAATTCATCCCTATGCTTTCCTATGGGAATCCTCCCTATGCTTTACTATGGGAATGAAATACCATGTCGATTCATTTACTTCGTGTGAAGGATTTCTATAAAAACCAAGTGTTTCCATCTATATCTGCGTGAATTAAGTAAACTAGCACCTTTTTTAAAGAAAGACCTGAAATTAAATGATTTTTTTCAGAAAAATCACTCCAATGCTTTACTATGGGAACATGACCTCATATGGAATATCAATTTTATTTTCGAGGATTTCGTTAAAAACAAAGTGTTTTCTATTAAATCTAGGTTAGATACGTTATTTGGCTAATTTTTGTCGAGAAATAATGGATAGTAATTGAGTTATTGAAGAAAGAATTATTTCAATGCTTATCTATGGAACACAAAACGACACTAGAAAAAGTGCAGCATTTTCTAAACTTTCGAACGAAAATCTTTGATTTTGCCATTTTTGACTCCAATCTCATCTGAAATAGTATTCAAGGATTTCGATCATAAAACTGAATAAACATGTAATATAGCATATTTATACGTAAATTAACATATTATCATCAAATTTTCAGCAGAAATTAATTTTAATAAGACACTGATTTTCCTTGTCTCCTATGGGAATCCTCCCTATACTTTACTATGGGAATGTAATACCATGTCGATTCACTTACTTCATATGAAGGATTTCTATAAAAACCAAGTGTTTCCATCTATATCTGCGTGAATTAAGTAAACTAGCACCTTTTTTTAAAGAAAGACCTGAAATTAAATGATTGTTTTCCAGAAAAATCACTCCAATGCTTTACTATGGGAATATGACCTCATATGGAATATCAATTTTATTTTCGAGGATTTCGTTAAAAACAAAGTGTTTTCTATTAAATCTAGGTTAGATACGTTATTTGGCTAATTTTTGTCGAGAAATAATGGATAGTAATTGAGTTATTGAAGAAAGAATTATTTCAATGCTTATCTATGGAACACAAAACGACACTAGAAAAAGTGCAGCATTTTCTAAACTTTCGAACGAAAATCTTTGATTTTGCCATTTTTGACTCCAATCTCATCTGAAATAGTATTCAAGGATTTCGATCATAAAACTGATTAAACATGTAATATAGCATATTTATACGTAAATTAACATATTATCATCAAATTTTCAGCAGAAATTAATTTTAATAAGACACTGATTTTCCTTGTCTCCTATGGGAATCCTCCCTATACTTTACTATGGGAATGTAATACCATGTCGATTCACTTACTTCATATGAAGGATTTCTATAAAAACCAAGTGTTTCCATCTATATCTGCGTGAATTAAGTAAACTAGCACCTTTTTTTAAAGAAAGACCTGAAATTAAATGATTTTTTTCCAGAAAAATCACTCCAATGCTTTTACTATGGGAATATGACCTCATATGGAATTTCAATTTTATTTTCAAGGATTTCGCTAAAGTCGAAGTGTTTTCCAGTTTATCTACGTGAATAAAGTAAATCTACCAGATTTTGTAGAGAAAGAACGGAAATTAAGTGAGTTTTTTCGAGCACAATTCAACCCTATGCTTTCCTATGGGAATCCTCCCTATGCTTTACTATGGGAATGAAATACCATGTCGATTCACTTACTTCATGTGAAGGATTTCTATAAAAACCAAGTGTTTCCATCTATATCTGCGTGAATTAAGTAAACTAGCCCCTTTTTTTAAAGAACGACCTGAAATTAAATGATTTTTTTTAAGAAAAATCACTCCAATGCTTTACTATGGGAATATGACCTCATATGGAATATCAATTTTATTTTCAAGGATTTCGTTAAAGTCGAAGTGTTTGCCAGTTTATCTACGTGAATAAAGTAAATCTACCAGATTTTGTAGAGAAAGAACGGAAATTAAGTGAGTTTTTTCGGGCAGAATACAACCCTATGCTTTCCTATGGGAATCCTCCCTATGCTTTACTATGGGAATAAAATACCATGTCGATTCACTTACTTCATGTGAAGGATTTCTATTAAAAACATGTGTTTCCATCTATATCTGCGTGAATTAAGTAAACTAGCCCCTTTTTTTAAAGAACGACCTGAAATTAAATGATTTTTTTCCAGAAAAATCACTCCAATGCTTTACTATGGGAATATGACCTCATATGGAATATCAATTTTATTTTCAAGGATTTCGATAAAGCCGAAGTGTTTACCAGTTTATCTACGTGAATAAAGTAAATCTACCAGATTTTGTAGAGAAAGAACGGAAATTAAGTGAGTTTTTTCGAGCAGAATTCATCCCTATGCTTTCCTATGGGAATCCTCCCTATGCTTTACTATGGGAATGAAATACCATGTCGATTCATTTACTTCGTGTGAAGGATTTCTATAAAAACCAAGTGTTTCCATCTATATCTGCGTGAATTAAGTAAACTAGCACCTTTTTTAAAGAAAGACCTGAAATTAAATGATTTTTTTCAGAAAAATCACTCCAATGCTTTACTATGGGAACATGACCTCATATGGAATATCAATTTTATTTTCGAGGATTTCGTTAAAATCAAAGTGTTTTCTATTAAATCTAGGTTAGATACGTTATTTGGCTAATTTTTGTCGAGAAATAATGGATAGTAATTGAGTTATTGAAGAAAGAATTATTTCAATGCTTATCTATGGAACACAAAACGACACTAGAAAAAGTGCAGCATTTTCTAAACTTTCGAACGAAAATCTTTGATTTTGCCATTTTTGACTCCAATCTCATCTGAAATAGTATTCAAGGATTTCGATCATAAAACTGAATAAACATGTAATATAGCATATTTATACGTAAATTAACATATTATCATCAAATTTTCAGCAGAAATTAATTTTAATAAGACACTGATTTTCCTTGTCTCCTATGGGAATCCTCCCTATACTTTACTATGGGAATGTAATACCATGTCGATTCACTTACTTCATATGAAGGATTTCTATAAAAACCAAGTGTTTCCATCTATATCTGCGTGAATTAAGTAAACTAGCACCTTTTTTTAAAGAAAGACCTGAAATTAAATGATTTTTTTCCAGAAAAATCACTCCAATGCTTTTACTATGGGAATATGACCTCATATGGAATTTCAATTTTATTTTCAAGGATTTCGTTAAAGTCGAAGTGTTTTCCAGTTTACCTACGTGAATAAAGTAAATCTACCAGATTTTGTAGAGAAAGAACGGAAATTAAGTGAGTTTTTTCGGGCAGAATTCAACCCTATGCTTTCCTATGGGAATCCTCCCTATGCTTTACTATGGGAATAAAATACCATGTCGATTCACTTACTTCATATGAAGGATTTCTATAAAAAACATGTGTTTCCATCTATATCTGCGTGAATTAAGTAAACTAGCCCCTTTTTTTAAAGAACGACCTGAAATTAAATGATTTTTTTCCAGAAAAATCACTCCAATGCTTTACTATGGGAATATGACCTCATATGGAATATCAATTTTATTTTCGAGGATTTCGTTAAACACAAAGTGTTTTCTATTAAATCTAGGTTAGATACGTTATTTGGCTAATTTTTGTCGAGAAATAATGGATAGTAATTGAGTTATTGAAGAAAGAATTATTTCAATGCTTATCTATGGAACACAAAACGACACTAGAAAAAGTGCAGCATTTTCTAAACTTTCGAACGAAAATCTTTGATTTTGCCATTTTTGACTCCAATCTCATCTGAAATAGTATTCAAGGATTTCGATCATAAAACTGAATAAACATGTAATATAGCATATTTATACGTAAATTAACATATTATCATCAAATTTTCAGCAGAAATTAATTTTAATAAGACACTGATTTTCCTTGTCTCCTATGGGAATCCTCCCTATACTTTACTATGGGAATGTAATACCATGTCGATTCACTTACTTCATATGAAGGATTTCTATAAAAACCAAGTGTTTCCATCTATATCTGCGTGAATTAAGTAAACTAGCACCTTTTTTTAAAGAAAGACCTGAAATTAAATGATTGTTTTCCAGAAAAATCACTCCAATGCTTTACTATGGGAATATGACCTCATATGGAATATCAATTTTATTTTCGAGGATTTCGTTAAAAACAAAGTGTTTTCTATTAAATCTAGGTTAGATACGTTATTTGGCTAATTTTTGTCGAGAAATAATGGATAGTAATTGAGTTATTGAAGAAAGAATTATTTCAATGCTTATCTATGGAACACAAAACGACACTAGAAAAAGTGCAGCATTTTCTAAACTTTCGAACGAAAATCTTTGATTTTGCCATTTTTGACTCCAATCTCATCTGAAATAGTATTCAAGGATTTCGATCATAAAACTGATTAAACATGTAATATAGCATATTTATACGTAAATTAACATATTATCATCAAATTTTCAGCAGAAATTAATTTTAATAAGACACTGATTTTCCTTGTCTCCTATGGGAATCCTCCCTATACTTTACTATGGGAATGTAATACCATGTCGATTCACTTACTTCATATGAAGGATTTCTATAAAAACCAAGTGTTTCCATCTATATCTGCGTGAATTAAGTAAACTAGCACCTTTTTTTAAAGAAAGACCTGAAATTAAATGATTTTTTTCCAGAAAAATCACTCCAATGCTTTTACTATGGGAATATGACCTCATATGGAATTTCAATTTTATTTTCAAGGATTTCGCTAAAGTCGAAGTGTTTTCCAGTTTATCTACGTGAATAAAGTAAATCTACCAGATTTTGTAGAGAAAGAACGGAAATTAAGTGAGTTTTTTCGAGCACAATTCAACCCTATGCTTTCCTATGGGAATCCTCCCTATGCTTTACTATGGGAATGAAATACCATGTCGATTCACTTACTTCATGTGAAGGATTTCTATAAAAACCAAGTGTTTCCATCTATATCTGCGTGAATTAAGTAAACTAGCCCCTTTTTTTAAAGAACGACCTGAAATTAAATGATTTTTTTTAAGAAAAATCACTCCAATGCTTTACTATGGGAATATGACCTCATATGGAATATCAATTTTATTTTCAAGGATTTCGTTAAAGTCGAAGTGTTTGCCAGTTTATCTACGTGAATAAAGTAAATCTACCAGATTTTGTAGAGAAAGAACGGAAATTAAGTGAGTTTTTTCGGGCAGAATACAACCCTATGCTTTCCTATGGGAATCCTCCCTATGCTTTACTATGGGAATAAAATACCATGTCGATTCACTTACTTCATGTGAAGGATTTCTATTAAAAACATGTGTTTCCATCTATATCTGCGTGAATTAAGTAAACTAGCCCCTTTTTTTAAAGAACGACCTGAAATTAAATGATTTTTTTCCAGAAAAATCACTCCAATGCTTTACTATGGGAATATGACCTCATATGGAATATCAATTTTATTTTCAAGGATTTCGATAAAGCCGAAGTGTTTACCAGTTTATCTACGTGAATAAAGTAAATCTACCAGATTTTGTAGAGAAAGAACGGAAATTAAGTGAGTTTTTTCGAGCAGAATTCATCCCTATGCTTTCCTATGGGAATCCTCCCTATGCTTTACTATGGGAATGAAATACCATGTCGATTCATTTACTTCGTGTGAAGGATTTCTATAAAAACCAAGTGTTTCCATCTATATCTGCGTGAATTAAGTAAACTAGCACCTTTTTTAAAGAAAGACCTGAAATTAAATGATTTTTTTCAGAAAAATCACTCCAATGCTTTACTATGGGAACATGACCTCATATGGAATATCAATTTTATTTTCGAGGATTTCGTTAAAATCAAAGTGTTTTCTATTAAATCTAGGTTAGATACGTTATTTGGCTAATTTTTGTCGAGAAATAATGGATAGTAATTGAGTTATTGAAGAAAGAATTATTTCAATGCTTATCTATGGAACACAAAACGACACTAGAAAAAGTGCAGCATTTTCTAAACTTTCGAACGAAAATCTTTGATTTTGCCATTTTTGACTCCAATCTCATCTGAAATAGTATTCAAGGATTTCGATCATAAAACTGAATAAACATGTAATATAGCATATTTATACGTAAATTAACATATTATCATCAAATTTTCAGCAGAAATTAATTTTAATAAGACACTGATTTTCCTTGTCTCCTATGGGAATCCTCCCTATACTTTACTATGGGAATGTAATACCATGTCGATTCACTTACTTCATATGAAGGATTTCTATAAAAACCAAGTGTTTCCATCTATATCTGCGTGAATTAAGTAAACTAGCACCTTTTTTTAAAGAAAGACCTGAAATTAAATGATTTTTTTCCAGAAAAATCACTCCAATGCTTTTACTATGGGAATATGACCTCATATGGAATTTCAATTTTATTTTCAAGGATTTCGTTAAAGTCGAAGTGTTTTCCAGTTTACCTACGTGAATAAAGTAAATCTACCAGATTTTGTAGAGAAAGAACGGAAATTAAGTGAGTTTTTTCGGGCAGAATTCAACCCTATGCTTTCCTATGGGAATCCTCCCTATGCTTTACTATGGGAATAAAATACCATGTCGATTCACTTACTTCATATGAAGGATTTCTATAAAAAACATGTGTTTCCATCTATATCTGCGTGAATTAAGTAAACTAGCCCCTTTTTTTAAAGAACGACCTGAAATTAAATGATTTTTTTCCAGAAAAATCACTCCAATGCTTTACTATGGGAATATGACCTCATATGGAATATCAATTTTATTTTCGAGGATTTCGTTAAACACAAAGTGTTTTCTATTAAATCTAGGTTAGATACGTTATTTGGCTAATTTTTGTCGAGAAATAATGGATAGTAATTGAGTTATTGAAGAAAGAATTATTTCAATGCTTATCTATGGAACACAAAACGACACTAGAAAAAGTGCAGCATTTTCTAAACTTTCGAACGAAAATCTTTGATTTTGCCATTTTTGACTCCAATCTCATCTGAAATAGTATTCAAGGATTTCGATCATAAAACTGATTAAACATGTAATATAGCATATTTATACGTAAATTAACATATTATCATCAAATTTTCAGCAGAAATTAATTTTAATAAGGCACTGATTTTCCTTGTCTCCTATGGGAATCCTCCCTATACTTTACTATGGGAATGTAATACCATGTCGATTCACTTACTTCATATGAAGGATTTCTATAAAAACCAAGTGTTTCCATCTATATCTGCGTGAATTAAGTAAACTAGCACCTTTTTTTAAAGAAAGACCTGAAATTAAATGATTTTTTTCCAGAAAAATCACTCCAATGCTTTTACTATGGGAATATGACCTCATATGGAATTTCAATTTTATTTTCAAGGATTTCGCTAAAGTCGAAGTGTTTTCCAGTTTATCTACGTGAATAAAGTAAATCTACCAGAATTTGTCGAGAAAGAACGGAAATTAAGTGAGTTTTTTCGAGCACAATTCAACCCTATGCTTTCCTATGGGAATCCTCCCTATGCTTTACTATGGGAATGAAATACCATGTCGATTCACTTACTTCATGTGAAGGATTTCTATAAAAACCACGTGTTTCCATCTATATCTGCGTGAATTAAGTAAACTTGCCCCTTTTTTTAAAGAACGACCTGAAATTAAATGATTTTTTTCCAGAAAAATCACTCCAATGCTTTACTATGGGAATATGACCTCATATGGAATATCAATTTTATTTTCAAGGATTTCGTTAAAGTCGAAGTGTTTACCAGTTTATCTACGTGAATAAAGTAAATCTACCAGATTTTGTAGAGAAAGAACGGAAATTAAGTGAGTTTTTTCGGGCAGAATTCAACCCTATGCTTTCCTATGGGAATCCTCCCTATGCTTTACTATGGGAATAAAATACCATGTCGATTCACTTACTTCATGTGAAGGATTTCTATAAAAAACATGTGTTTCCATCTATATCTGCGTGAATTAAGTAAACTAGCCCCTTTTTTTAAAGAACGACCTGAAATTAAATGATTTTTTCCAGAAAAATCACTCCAATGCTTTACTATGGGAATATGACCTCATATGGAATATCAATTTTATTTTCAAGGATTTCGTTAAAGTCGAAGTGTTTACCAGTTTATCTACGTGAATAAAGTAAATCTACCAGATTTTGTAGAGAAAGAACGGAAATTAAGTGAGTTTTTTCGGGCAGAATTCAACCCTATGCTTTCCTATGGGAATCCTCCCTATGCTTTACTATGGGAATAAAATACCATGTCGATTCACTTACTTCATATGAAGGATTTCTATAAAAAACATGTGTTTCCATCTATATCTGCGTGAATTAAGTAAACTAGCCCCTTTTTTTAAAGAACGACCTGAAATTAAATGATTTTTTTCCAGAAAAATCACTCCAATGCTTTACTATGGGAATATGACCTCATATGGAATATCAATTTTATTTTCGAGGATTTCGTTAAAAACAAAGTGTTTTCTATTAAATCTAGGTTAGATACGTTATTTGGCTAATTTTCGTCGAGAAATAATGGATAGTAATTGAGTTATTGAAGAAAGAATTATTTCAATGCTTATCTATGGAACACAAAACGACACTAGAAAAAGTGCAGCATTTTCTAAACTTTCGAACGAAAATCTTTGATTTTGCCATTTTTGACTCCAATCTCATCTGAAATAGTATTCAAGGATTTCGATCATAAAACTGATTAAACATGTAATATAGCATATTTATACGTAAATTAACATATTATCATCAAATTTTCAGCAGAAATTAATTTTAATAAGACACTGATTTTCCTTGTCTCCTATGGGAATCCTCCCTATACTTTACTATGGGAATGTAATACCATGTCGATTCACTTACTTCATATGAAGGATTTCTATAAAAACCAAGTGTTTCCATCTATATCTGCGTGAATTAAGTAAACTAGCACCTTTTTTTAAAGAAAGACCTGAAATTAAATGATTTTTTTCCAGAAAAATCACTCCAATGCTTTTACTATGGGAATATGACCTCATATGGAATTTCAATTTTATTTTCAAGGATTTCGTTAAAGTCGAAGTGTTTTCCAGTTTACCTACGTGAATAAAGTAAATCTACCAGATTTTGTAGAGAAAGAACGGAAATTAAGTGAGTTTTTTCGGGCAGAATTCAACCCTATGCTTTCCTATGGGAATCCTCCCTATGCTTTACTATGGGAATAAAATACCATGTCGATTCACTTACTTCATGTGAAGGATTTCTATAAAAAACATGTGTTTCCATCTATATCTGCGTGAATTAAGTAAACTAGCCCCTTTTTTTAAAGAACGACCTGAAATTAAATGATTTTTTTCCAGAAAAATCACTCCAATGCTTTACTATGGGAATATGACCTCATATGGAATATCAATTTTATTTTCAAGGATTTCGTTAAAGTCGAAGTGTTTGCCAGTTTATCTACGTGAATAAAGTAAATCTACCAGATTTTGTAGAGAAAGAACGGAAATTAAGTGAGTTTTTTCGGGCAGAATACAACCCTATGCTTTCCTATGGGAATCCTCCCTATGCTTTACTATGGGAATAAAATACCATGTCGATTCACTTACTTCATGTGAAGGATTTCTATTAAAAACATGTGTTTCCATCTATATCTGCGTGAATTAAGTAAACTAGCCCCTTTTTTTAAAGAACGACCTGAAATTAAATGATTTTTTTCCAGAAAAATCACTCCAATGCTTTACTATGGGAATATGACCTCATATGGAATATCAATTTTATTTTCAAGGATTTCGATAAAGTCGAAGTGTTTACCAGTTTATCTACGTGAATAAAGTAAATCTACCAGATTTTGTAGAGAAAGAACGGAAATTAAGTGAGTTTTTTCGAGCAGAATTCATCCCTATGCTTTCCTATGGGAATCCTCCCTATGCTTTACTATGGGAATGAAATACCATGTCGATTCATTTACTTCGTGTGAAGGATTTCTATAAAAACCAAGTGTTTCCATCTATATCTGCGTGAATTAAGTAAACTAGCACCTTTTTTAAAGAAAGACCTGAAATTAAATGATTTTTTTCAGAAAAATCACTCCAATGCTTTACTATGGGAACATGACCTCATATGGAATATCAATTTTATTTTCGAGGATTTCGTTAAAAACAAAGTGTTTTCTATTAAATCTAGGTTAGATACGTTATTTGGCTAATTTTTGTCGAGAAATAATGGATAGTAATTGAGTTATTGAAGAAAGAATTATTTCAATGCTTATCTATGGAACACAAAACGACACTAGAAAAAGTGCAGCATTTTCTAAACTTTCGAACGAAAATCTTTGATTTTGCCATTTTTGACTCCAATCTCATCTGAAATAGTATTCAAGGATTTCGATCATAAAACTGAATAAACATGTAATATAGCATATTTATACGTAAATTAACATATTATCATCAAATTTTCAGCAGAAATTAATTTTAATAAGACACTGATTTTCCTTGTCTCCTATGGGAATCCTCCCTATACTTTACTATGGGAATGTAATACCATGTCGATTCACTTACTTCATATGAAGGATTTCTATAAAAACCAAGTGTTTCCATCTATATCTGCGTGAATTAAGTAAACTAGCACCTTTTTTTAAAGAAAGACCTGAAATTAAATGATTGTTTTCCAGAAAAATCACTCCAATGCTTTACTATGGGAATATGACCTCATATGGAATATCAATTTTATTTTCGAGGATTTCGTTAAAAACAAAGTGTTTTCTATTAAATCTAGGTTAGATACGTTATTTGGCTAATTTTTGTCGAGAAATAATGGATAGTAATTGAGTTATTGAAGAAAGAATTATTTCAATGCTTATCTATGGAACACAAAACGACACTAGAAAAAGTGCAGCATTTTCTAAACTTTCGAACGAAAATCTTTGATTTTGCCATTTTTGACTCCAATCTCATCTGAAATAGTATTCAAGGATTTCGATCATAAAACTGATTAAACATGTAATATAGCATATTTATACGTAAATTAACATATTATCATCAAATTTTCAGCAGAAATTAATTTTAATAAGACACTGATTTTCCTTGTCTCCTATGGGAATCCTCCCTATACTTTACTATGGGAATGTAATACCATGTCGATTCACTTACTTCATATGAAGGATTTCTATAAAAACCAAGTGTTTCCATCTATATCTGCGTGAATTAAGTAAACTAGCACCTTTTTTTAAAGAAAGACCTGAAATTAAATGATTTTTTTCCAGAAAAATCACTCCAATGCTTTTACTATGGGAATATGACCTCATATGGAATTTCAATTTTATTTTCAAGGATTTCGCTAAAGTCGAAGTGTTTTCCAGTTTATCTACGTGAATAAAGTAAATCTACCAGATTTTGTAGAGAAAGAACGGAAATTAAGTGAGTTTTTTCGAGCACAATTCAACCCTATGCTTTCCTATGGGAATCCTCCCTATGCTTTACTATGGGAATGAAATACCATGTCGATTCACTTACTTCATGTGAAGGATTTCTATAAAAACCAAGTGTTTCCATCTATATCTGCGTGAATTAAGTAAACTAGCCCCTTTTTTTAAAGAACGACCTGAAATTAAATGATTTTTTTTAAGAAAAATCACTCCAATGCTTTACTATGGGAATATGACCTCATATGGAATATCAATTTTATTTTCAAGGATTTCGTTAAAGTCGAAGTGTTTGCCAGTTTATCTACGTGAATAAAGTAAATCTACCAGATTTTGTAGAGAAAGAACGGAAATTAAGTGAGTTTTTTCGGGCAGAATACAACCCTATGCTTTCCTATGGGAATCCTCCCTATGCTTTACTATGGGAATAAAATACCATGTCGATTCACTTACTTCATGTGAAGGATTTCTATTAAAAACATGTGTTTCCATCTATATCTGCGTGAATTAAGTAAACTAGCCCCTTTTTTTAAAGAACGACCTGAAATTAAATGATTTTTTTCCAGAAAAATCACTCCAATGCTTTACTATGGGAATATGACCTCATATGGAATATCAATTTTATTTTCAAGGATTTCGATAAAGTCGAAGTGTTTACCAGTTTATCTACGTGAATAAAGTAAATCTACCAGATTTTGTAGAGAAAGAACGGAAATTAAGTGAGTTTTTTCGAGCAGAATTCATCCCTATGCTTTCCTATGGGAATCCTCCCTATGCTTTACTATGGGAATGAAATACCATGTCGATTCATTTACTTCGTGTGAAGGATTTCTATAAAAACCAAGTGTTTCCATCTATATCTGCGTGAATTAAGTAAACTAGCACCTTTTTTAAAGAAAGACCTGAAATTAAATGATTTTTTTCAGAAAAATCACTCCAATGCTTTACTATGGGAACATGACCTCATATGGAATATCAATTTTATTTTCGAGGATTTCGTTAAAAACAAAGTGTTTTCTATTAAATCTAGGTTAGATACGTTATTTGGCTAATTTTTGTCGAGAAATAATGGATAGTAATTGAGTTATTGAAGAAAGAATTATTTCAATGCTTATCTATGGAACACAAAACGACACTAGAAAAAGTGCAGCATTTTCTAAACTTTCGAACGAAAATCTTTGATTTTGCCATTTTTGACTCCAATCTCATCTGAAATAGTATTCAAGGATTTCGATCATAAAACTGAATAAACATGTAATATAGCATATTTATACGTAAATTAACATATTATCATCAAATTTTCAGCAGAAATTAATTTTAATAAGACACTGATTTTCCTTGTCTCCTATGGGAATCCTCCCTATACTTTACTATGGGAATGTAATACCATGTCGATTCACTTACTTCATATGAAGGATTTCTATAAAAACCAAGTGTTTCCATCTATATCTGCGTGAATTAAGTAAACTAGCACCTTTTTTTAAAGAAAGACCTGAAATTAAATGATTGTTTTCCAGAAAAATCACTCCAATGCTTTACTATGGGAATATGACCTCATATGGAATATCAATTTTATTTTCGAGGATTTCGTTAAAAACAAAGTGTTTTCTATTAAATCTCGGTTAGATACGTTATTTGGCTAATTTTTGTCGAGAAATAATGGATAGTAATTGAGTTATTGAAGAAAGAATTATTTCAATGCTTATCTATGGAACACAAAACGACACTAGAAAAAGTGCAGCATTTTCTAAACTTTCGAACGAAAATCTTTGATTTTGCCATTTTTGACTCCAATCTCATCTGAAATAGTATTCAAGGATTTCGATCATAAAACTGATTAAACATGTAATATAGCATATTTATACGTAAATTAACATATTATCATCAAATTTTCAGCAGAAATTAATTTTAATAAGACACTGATTTTCCTTGTCTCCTATGGGAATCCTCCCTATACTTTACTATGGGAATGTAATACCATGTCGATTCACTTACTTCATATGAAGGATTTCTATAAAAACCAAGTGTTTCCATCTATATCTGCGTGAATTAAGTAAACTAGCACCTTTTTTTAAAGAAAGACCTGAAATTAAATGATTTTTTTCCAGAAAAATCACTCCAATGCTTTTACTATGGGAATATGACCTCATATGGAATTTCAATTTTATTTTCAAGGATTTCGCTAAAGTCGAAGTGTTTTCCAGTTTATCTACGTGAATAAAGTAAATCTACCAGATTTTGTAGAGAAAGAACGGAAATTAAGTGAGTTTTTTCGAGCACAATTCAACCCTATGCTTTCCTATGGGAATCCTCCCTATGCTTTACTATGGGAATGAAATACCATGTCGATTCACTTACTTCATGTGAAGGATTTCTATAAAAACCAAGTGTTTCCATCTATATCTGCGTGAATTAAGTAAACTAGCCCCTTTTTTTAAAGAACGACCTGAAATTAAATGATTTTTTTTAAGAAAAATCACTCCAATGCTTTACTATGGGAATATGACCTCATATGGAATATCAATTTTATTTTCAAGGATTTCGTTAAAGTCGAAGTGTTTGCCAGTTTATCTACGTGAATAAAGTAAATCTACCAGATTTTGTAGAGAAAGAACGGAAATTAAGTGAGTTTTTTCGGGCAGAATACAACCCTATGCTTTCCTATGGGAATCCTCCCTATGCTTTACTATGGGAATAAAATACCATGTCGATTCACTTACTTCATGTGAAGGATTTCTATTAAAAACATGTGTTTCCATCTATATCTGCGTGAATTAAGTAAACTAGCCCCTTTTTTTAAAGAACGACCTGAAATTAAATGATTTTTTTCCAGAAAAATCACTCCAATGCTTTACTATGGGAATATGACCTCATATGGAATATCAATTTTATTTTCGAGGATTTCGTTAAAAACAAAGTGTTTTCTATTAAATCTAGGTTAGATACGTTATTTGGCTAATTTTTGTCGAGAAATAATGGATAGTAATTGAGTTATTGAAGAAAGAATTATTTCAATGCTTATCTATGGAACACAAAACGACACTAGAAAAAGTGCAGCATTTTCTAAACTTTCGAACGAAAATCTTTGATTTTGCCATTTTTGACTCCAATCTCATCTGAAATAGTATTCAAGGATTTCGATCATAAAACTGATTAAACATGTAATATAGCATATTTATACGTAAATTAACATATTATCATCAAATTTTCAGCAGAAATTAATTTTAATAAGACACTGATTTTCCTTGTCTCCTATGGGAATCCTCCCTATACTTTACTATGGGAATGTAATACCATGTCGATTCACTTACTTCATATGAAGGATTTCTATAAAAACCAAGTGTTTCCATCTATATCTGCGTGAATTAAGTAAACTAGCACCTTTTTTTAAAGAAAGACCTGAAATTAAATGATTTTTTTCCAGAAAAATCACTCCAATGCTTTTACTATGGGAATATGACCTCATATGGAATTTCAATTTTATTTTCAAGGATTTCGTTAAAGTCGAAGTGTTTTCCAGTTTACCTACGTGAATAAAGTAAATCTACCAGATTTTGTAGAGAAAGAACGGAAATTAAGTGAGTTTTTTCGGGCAGAATTCAACCCTATGCTTTCCTATGGGAATCCTCCCTATGCTTTACTATGGGAATAAAATACCATGTCGATTCACTTACTTCATGTGAAGGATTTCTATAAAAAACATGTGTTTCCATCTATATCTGCGTGAATTAAGTAAACTAGCCCCTTTTTTTAAAGAACGAACTGAAATTAAATGATTTTTTTCCAGAAAAATCACTCCAATGCTTTACTATGGGAATATGACCTCATATGGAATATCAATTTTATTTTCAAGGATTTCGATAAAGTCGAAGTGTTTACCAGTTTATCTACGTGAATAAAGTAAATCTACCAGATTTTGTAGAGAAAGAACGGAAATTAAGTGAGTTTTTTCGAGCACAATTCAACCCTATGCTTTCCTAGGGGAATCCTCCCTATGCTTTACTATGGGAATAAAATACCATGTCGATTCACTTACTTCATATGAAGGATTTCTATAAAAAACATGTGTTTCCATCTATATCTGCGTGAATTAAGTAAACTAGCCCCTTTTTTTAAAGAACGACCTGAAATTAAATGATTTTCTTCCAGAAAAATCACTCCAATGCTTTACTATGGGAATATGACCTCATATGGAATATCAATTTTATTTTCGAGGATTTCGTTAAAAACAAAGTGTTTTCTATTAAATCTAGGTTAGATACGTTATTTGGCTAATTTTTGTCGAGAAATAATGGATAGTAATTGAGTTATTGAAGAAAGAATTATTTCAATGCTTATCTATGGAACACAAAACGACACTAGAAAAAGTGCAGCATTTTCTAAACTTTCGAACGAAAATCTTTGATTTTGCCATTTTTGACTCCAATCTCATCTGAAATAGTATTCAAGGATTTCGATCATAAAACTGATTAAACATGTAATATAGCATATTTATACGTAAATTAACATATTATCATCAAATTTTCAGCAGAAATTAATTTTAATAAGACACTGATTTTCCTTGTCTCCTATGGGAATCCTCCCTATACTTTACTATGGGAATGTAATACCATGTCGATTCACTTACTTCATATGAAGGATTTCTATAAAAACCAAGTGTTTCCATCTATATCTGCGTGAATTAAGTAAACTAGCACCTTTTTTTAAAGAAAGACCTGAAATTAGATGATTTTTTTCCAGAAAAATCACTCCAATGCTTTTACTATGGGAATATGACCTCATATGGAATATCAATTTTATTTTCAAGGATTTCGTTAAAGTCGAAGTGTTTGCCAGTTTATCTACGTGAATAAAGTAAATCTACCAGATTTTGTAGAGAAAGAACGGAAATTAAGTGAGTTTTTTCGGGCAGAATACAACCCTATGCTTTCCTATGGGAATCCTCCCTATGCTTTACTATGGGAATAAAATACCATGTCGATTCACTTACTTCATGTGAAGGATTTCTATTAAAAACATGTGTTTCCATCTATATCTGCGTGAATTAAGTAAACTAGCCCCTTTTTTTAAAGAACGACCTGAAATTAAATGATTTTTTTCCAGAAAAATCACTCCAATGCTTTACTATGGGAATATGACCTCATATGGAATATCAATTTTATTTTCAAGGATTTCGATAAAGTCGAAGTGTTTACCAGTTTATCTACGTGAATAAAGTAAATCTACCAGATTTTGTAGAGAAAGAACGGAAATTAAGTGAGTTTTTTCGAGCAGAATTCATCCCTATGCTTTCCTATGGGAATCCTCCCTATGCTTTACTATGGGAATGAAATACCATGTCGATTCACTTACTTCATGTGAAGGATTTCTATAAAAACCAAGTGTTTCCATCTATATCTCCGTGAATTAAGTAAACTAGCCCCTTTTTTTAAAGAACGACCTGAAATTAAATGATTTTTTTCCAGAAAAATCACTCCAATGCTTTACTATGGGAATATGACCTCATATGGAATATCAATTTTATTTTCAAGGATTTCGTTAAAGTCGAAGTGTTTACCAGTTTATCTACGTGAATAAAGTAAATCTACCAGATTTTGTAGAGAAAGAACGGAAATTAAGTGAGTTTTTTCGAGCACAATTCATCCCTATGCTTTCCTATGGGAATCCTCCCTATGCTTTACTATGGGAATGAAATACCATGTCGATTCATTTACTTCGTGTGAAGGATTTCTAGAAAAACCAAGTGTTTCCATCTATATCTGCGTGAATTAAGTAAACTAGCACCTTTTTTTAAAGAAAGACCTGAAATTAAATGATTTTTTTCCAGAAAAATCACTCCAATGCTTTACTATGGGAATATGACCTCATATGGAATATCAATTTTATTTTCGAGGATTTCGTTAAAAACAAAGTGTTTTCTATTAAATCTAGGTCAGATACGTTATTTGGCTAATTTTTGTCGAGAAATAATGGATAGTAATTGAGTTATTGAAGAAAGAATTATTTCAATGCTTATCTATGGAACACAAAACGACACTAGAAGTTTTCTTAACATATTATCATCAAATTTTCAGCAGACATTAATTTTAATAAGACACTGATTTTCCTTGTCTCCTATGGGAATCCTCCCTATACTTTACTATGGGAATGTAATACCATGTCGATTCACTTACTTCATATGAACGATTTCTATAAAAACCAAGTGTTTCCATCTATATCTGCGTGAATTAAGTAAACTAGCACCTTTTTTTAAAGAAGACCTGAAATTAAATGATTTTTTTCCAGAAAAATCACTCCAATGCTTTTACTATGGGAATATGACCTCATATGGAATTTCAATTTTATTTTCAAGGATTTCGTTAAAGTCGAAGTGTTTTCCAGTTTACCTACGTGAATAAAGTAAATCTACCAGAATTTGTCGAGAAAGAACGGAAATTAAGTGAGTTTTTTCGAGCACAATTCAACCCTATGCTTTCCTATGGGAATCCTCCCTATGCTTTACTATGGGAATGAAATACCATGTCGATTCACTTACTTCATATGAAGGATTTCTATAAAAACCAAGTGTTTCCATCTATATCTGCGTGAATTAAGTAAACTAGCCCCTTTTTTTAAAGAACGACCTGAAATTAAATGATTTTTTTCCAGAAAAATCACTCCAATGCTTTACTATGGGAATATGACCTCATATGGAATATCAATTTTATTTTCAAGGATTTCGTTAAAGTCGAAGTGTTTACCAGTTTATCTACGTGAATAAAGTAAATCTACCAGATTTTGTAGAGAAAGAACGGAAATTAAGTGAGTTTTTTCGGGCAGAATTCAACCCTATGCTTTCCTATGGGAATCCTCCCTATGCTTTACTATGGGAATAAAATACCATGTCGATTCACTTACTTCATGTGAAGGATTTCTATAAAAAACATGTGTTTCCATCTATATCTGCGTGAATTAAGTAAACTAGCCCCTTTTTTTAAAGAACGACCTGAAATTAAATGATTTTTTCCAGAAAAATCACTCCAATGCTTTACTATGGGAATATGACCTCATATGGAATATCAATTTTATTTTCAAGGATTTCGTTAAAGTCGAAGTGTTTACCAGTTTATCTACGTGAATAAAGTAAATCTACCAGATGTTGTAGAGAAAGAACGGAAATTAAGTGAGTTTTTTCGAGCAGAATTCATCCCTATGCTTTCCTATGGGAATCCTCCCTATGCTTTACTATGGGAATGAAATACCATGTCGATTCATTTACTTCGTGTGAAGGATTTCTATAAAAACCAAGTGTTTCCATCTATATCTGCGTGAATTAAGTAAACTAGCACCTTTTTTAAAGAAAGACCTGAAATTAAATGATTTTTTTCAGAAAAATCACTCCAATGCTTTACTATGGGAACATGACCTCATATGGAATATCAATTTTATTTTCGAGGATTTCGTTAAAAACAAAGTGTTTTCTATTAAATCTAGGTTAGATACGTTATTTGGCTAATTTTTGTCGAGAAATAATGGATAGTAATTGAGTTATTGAAGAAAGAATTATTTCAATGCTTATCTATGGAACACAAAACGACACTAGAAAAAGTGCAGCATTTTCTAAACTTTCGAACGAAAATCTTTGATTTTGCCATTTTTGACTCCAATCTCATCTGAAATAGTATTCAAGGATTTCGATCATAAAACTGAATAAACATGTAATATAGCATATTTATACGTAAATTAACATATTATCATCAAATTTTCAGCAGAAATTAATTTTAATAAGACACTGATTTTCCTTGTCTCCTATGGGAATCCTCCCTATACTTTACTATGGGAATGTAATACCATGTCGATTCACTTACTTCATATGAAGGATTTCTATAAAAACCAAGTGTTTCCATCTATATCTGCGTGAATTAAGTAAACTAGCACCTTTTTTTAAAGAAAGACCTGAAATTAAATGATTTTTTTCCAGAAAAATCACTCCAATGCTTTTACTATGGGAATATGACCTCATATGGAATTTCAATTTTATTTTCAAGGATTTCGTTAAAGTCGAAGTGTTTTCCAGTTTACCTACGTGAATAAAGTAAATCTACCAGATTTTGTAGAGAAAGAACGGAAATTAAGTGAGTTTTTTCGGGCAGAATTCAACCCTATGCTTTCCTATGGGAATCCTCCCTATGCTTTACTATGGGAATAAAATACCATGTCGATTCACTTACTTCATATGAAGGATTTCTATAAAAAACATGTGTTTCCATCTATATCTGCGTGAATTAAGTAAACTAGCCCCTTTTTTTAAAGAACGACCTGAAATTAAATGATTTTTTTCCAGAAAAATCACTCCAATGCTTTACTATGGGAATATGACCTCATATGGAATATCAATTTTATTTTCAAGGATTTCGTTAAAGTCGAAGTGTTTACCAGTTTATCTACGTGAATAAAGTAAATCTACCAGATTTTGTAGAGAAAGAACGGAAATTAAGTGAGTTTTTTCGAGCACAATTCATCCCTATGCTTTCCTATGGGAATCCTCCCTATGCTTTACTATGGGAATGAAATACCATGTCGATTCATTTACTTCGTGTGAAGGATTTCTAGAAAAACCAAGTGTTTCCATCTATATCTGCGTGAATTAAGTAAACTAGCACCTTTTTTTAAAGAAAGACCTGAAATTAAATGATTTTTTTCCAGAAAAATCACTCCAATGCTTTACTATGGGAATATGACCTCATATGGAATATCAATTTTATTTTCGAGGATTTCGTTAAAAACAAAGTGTTTTCTATTAAATCTAGGTCAGATACGTTATTTGGCTAATTTTTGTCGAGAAATAATGGATAGTAATTGAGTTATTGAAGAAAGAATTATTTCAATGCTTATCTATGGAACACAAAACGACACTAGAAGTTTTCTTAACATATTATCATCAAATTTTCAGCAGACATTAATTTTAATAAGACACTGATTTTCCTTGTCTCCTATGGGAATCCTCCCTATACTTTACTATGGGAATGTAATACCATGTCGATTCACTTACTTCATATGAACGATTTCTATAAAAACCAAGTGTTTCCATCTATATCTGCGTGAATTAAGTAAACTAGCACCTTTTTTTAAAGAAAGACCTGAAATTAAATGATTTTTTTCCAGAAAAATCACTCCAATGCTTTTACTATGGGAATATGACCTCATATGGAATTTCAATTTTATTTTCAAGGATTTCGTTAAAGTCGAAGTGTTTTCCAGTTTACCTACGTGAATAAAGTAAATCTACCAGAATTTGTCGAGAAAGAACGGAAATTAAGTGAGTTTTTTCGAGCACAATTCAACCCTATGCTTTCCTATGGGAATCCTCCCTATGCTTTACTATGGGAATGAAATACCATGTCGATTCACTTACTTCATATGAAGGATTTCTATAAAAACCAAGTGTTTCCATCTATATCTGCGTGAATTAAGTAAACTAGCCCCTTTTTTTAAAGAACGACCTGAAATTAAATGATTTTTTTCCAGAAAAATCACTCCAATGCTTTACTATGGGAATATGACCTCATATGGAATATCAATTTTATTTTCAAGGATTTCGTTAAAGTCGAAGTGTTTACCAGTTTATCTACGTGAATAAAGTAAATCTACCAGATTTTGTAGAGAAAGAACGGAAATTAAGTGAGTTTTTTCGGGCAGAATTCAACCCTATGCTTTCCTATGGGAATCCTCCCTATGCTTTACTATGGGAATAAAATACCATGTCGATTCACTTACTTCATGTGAAGGATTTCTATAAAAAACATGTGTTTCCATCTATATCTGCGTGAATTAAGTAAACTAGCCCCTTTTTTTAAAGAACGACCTGAAATTAAATGATTTTTTCCAGAAAAATCACTCCAATGCTTTACTATGGGAATATGACCTCATATGGAATATCAATTTTATTTTCAAGGATTTCGTTAAAGTCGAAGTGTTTACCAGTTTATCTACGTGAATAAAGTAAATCTACCAGATGTTGTAGAGAAAGAACGGAAATTAAGTGAGTTTTTTCGAGCAGAATTCATCCCTATGCTTTCCTATGGGAATCCTCCCTATGCTTTACTATGGGAATGAAATACCATGTCGATTCATTTACTTCGTGTGAAGGATTTCTATAAAAACCAAGTGTTTCCATCTATATCTGCGTGAATTAAGTAAACTAGCACCTTTTTTAAAGAAAGACCTGAAATTAAATGATTTTTTTCAGAAAAATCACTCCAATGCTTTACTATGGGAACATGACCTCATATGGAATATCAATTTTATTTTCGAGGATTTCGTTAAAAACAAAGTGTTTTCTATTAAATCTAGGTTAGATACGTTATTTGGCTAATTTTTGTCGAGAAATAATGGATAGTAATTGAGTTATTGAAGAAAGAATTATTTCAATGCTTATCTATGGAACACAAAACGACACTAGAAAAAGTGCAGCATTTTCTAAACTTTCGAACGAAAATCTTTGATTTTGCCATTTTTGACTCCAATCTCATCTGAAATAGTATTCAAGGATTTCGATCATAAAACTGAATAAACATGTAATATAGCATATTTATACGTAAATTAACATATTATCATCAAATTTTCAGCAGAAATTAATTTTAATAAGACACTGATTTTCCTTGTCTCCTATGGGAATCCTCCCTATACTTTACTATGGGAATGTAATACCATGTCGATTCACTTACTTCATATGAAGGATTTCTATAAAAACCAAGTGTTTCCATCTATATCTGCGTGAATTAAGTAAACTAGCACCTTTTTTTAAAGAAAGACCTGAAATTAAATGATTTTTTTCCAGAAAAATCACTCCAATGCTTTTACTATGGGAATATGACCTCATATGGAATTTCAATTTTATTTTCAAGGATTTCGTTAAGGTCGAAGTGTTTTCCAGTTTACCTACGTGAATAAAGTAAATCTACCAGATTTTGTAGAGAAAGAACGGAAATTAAGTGAGTTTTTTCGGGCAGAATTCAACCCTATGCTTTCCTATGGGAATCCTCCCTATGCTTTACTATGGGAATAAAATACCATGTCGATTCACTTACTTCATATGAAGGATTTCTATAAAAAACATGTGTTTCCATCTATATCTGCGTGAATTAAGTAAACTAGCCCCTTTTTTTAAAGAACGACCTGAAATTAAATGATTTTTTTCCAGAAAAATCACTCCAATGCTTTACTATGGGAATATGACCTCATATGGAATATCAATTTTATTTTCGAGGATTTCGTTATAAACAAAGTGTTTTCTATTAAATCTAGGTTAGATACGTTATTTGGCTAATTTTTGTCGAGAAATAATGGATAGTAATTGAGTTATTGAAGAAAGAATTATTTCAATGCTTATCTATGGAACACAAAACGACACTAGAAAAAGTGCAGCATTTTCTAAACTTTCGAACGAAAATCTTTGATTTTGCCATTTTTGACTCCAATCTCATCTGAAATAGTATTCAAGGATTTCGATCATAAAACTGATTAAACATGTAATATAGCATATTTATACGTAAATTAACATATTATCATCAAATTTTCAGCAGAAATTAATTTTAATAAGACACTGATTTTCCTTGTCTCCTATGGGAATCCTCCCTATACTTTACTATGGGAATGTAATACCATGTCGATTCACTTACTTCATATGAAGGATTTCTATAAAAACCAAGTGTTTCCATCTATATCTGCGTGAATTAAGTAAACTAGCACCTTTTTTTAAAGAAAGACCTGAAATTAAATGATTTTTTTCCAGAAAAATCACTCCAATGCTTTTACTATGGGAATATGACCTCATATGGAATTTCAATTTTATTTTCAAGGATTTCGTTAAAGTCGAAGTGTTTTCCAGTTTACCTACGTGAATAAAGTAAATCTTCCAGATTTTGTAGAGAAAGAACGGAAATTAAGTGAGTTTTTTCGGGCAGAATTCAACCCTATGCTTTCCTATGGGAATCCTCCCTATGCTTTACTATGGGAATAAAATACCATGTCGATTCACTTACTTCATGTGAAGGATTTCTATAAAAAACATGTGTTTCCATCTATATCTGCGTGAATTAAGTAAACTAGCCCCTTTTTTTAAAGAACGACCTGAAATTAAATGATTTTTTTCCAGAAAAATCACTCCAATGCTTTACTATGGGAATATGACCTCATATGGAATATCAATTTTATTTTCAAGGATTTCGATAAAGTCGAAGTGTTTACCAGTTTATCTACGTGAATAAAGTAAATCTACCAGATTTTGTAGAGAAAGAACGGAAATTAAGTGAGTTTTTTCGAGCACAATTCAACCCTATGCTTTCCTATGGGAATCCTCCCTATGCTTTACTATGGGAATAAAATACCATGTCGATTCACTTACTTCATATGAAGGATTTCTATAAAAAACATGTGTTTCCATCTATATCTGCGTGAATTAAGTAAACTAGCCCCTTTTTTTAAAGAACGACCTGAAATTAAATGATTTTCTTCCAGAAAAATCACTCCAATGCTTTACTATGGGAATATGACCTCATATGGAATATCAATTTTATTTTCGAGGATTTCGTTAAAAACAAAGTGTTTTCTATTAAATCTAGGTTAGATACGTTATTTGGCTAATTTTTGTCGAGAAATAATGGATAGTAATTGAGTTATTGAAGAAAGAATTATTTCAATGCTTATCTATGGAACACAAAACGACACTAGAAAAAGTGCAGCATTTTCTAAACTTTCGAACGAAAATCTTTGATTTTGCCATTTTTGACTCCAATCTCATCTGAAATAGTATTCAAGGATTTCGATCATAAAACTGATTAAACATGTAATATAGCATATTTATACGTAAATTAACATATTATCATCAAATTTTCAGCAGAAATTAATTTTAATAAGACACTGATTTTCCTTGTCTCCTATGGGAATCCTCCCTATACTTTACTATGGGAATGTAATACCATGTCGATTCACTTACTTCATATGAAGGATTTCTATAAAAACCAAGTGTTTCCATCTATATCTGCGTGAATTAAGTAAACTAGCACCTTTTTTTAAAGAAAGACCTGAAATTAGATGATTTTTTTCCAGAAAAATCACTCCAATGCTTTTACTATGGGAATATGACCTCATATGGAATTTCAATTTTATTTTCAAGGATTTCGTTAAAGTCGAAGTGTTTTCCAGTTTATCTACGTGAAGTAAACTAGCCCCTTTTTTTAAAGAACGACCTGAAATTAAATGATTTTTTTCCAGAAAAATCACTCCAATGCTTCACTATGGGAATATGACCTCATATGGAATATCAATTTTATTTTCAAGGATTTCGATAAAGTCGAAGTGTTTACCAGTTTATCTACGTGAATAAAGTAAATCTACCAGATTTTGTAGAGAAAGAACGGAAATTAAGTGAGTTTTTTCGAGCACAATTCAACCCTATGCTTTCCTATGGGAATCCTCCCTATGCTTTACTATGGGAATGAAATACCATGTCGATTCACTTACTTCATGTGAAGGATTTCTATAAAAACCAAGTGTTTCCATCTATATCTGCGTGAATTAAGTAAACTAGCCCCTTTTTTTAAAGAACGACCTGAAATTAAATGATTTTTTTTAAGAAAAATCACTCCAATGCTTTACTATGGGAATATGACCTCATATGGAATATCAATTTTATTTTCAAGGATTTCGTTAAAGTCGAAGTGTTTACCAGTTTATCTACGTGAATAAAGTAAATCTACCAGATTTTGTAGAGAAAGAACGGAAATTAAGTGAGTTTTTTCGGGCAGAATTCAACCCTATGCTTTCCTATGGGAATCCTCCCTATGCTTTACTATGGGAATAAAATACCATGTCGATTCACTTACTTCATATGAAGGATTTCTATAAAAAACATGTGTTTCCATCTATATCTGCGTGAATTAAGTAAACTAGCCCCTTTTTTTAAAGAACGACCTGAAATTAAATGATTTTTTTCCAGAAAAATCACTCCAATGCTTTACTATGGGAATATGACCTCATATGGAATATCAATTTTATTTTCGAGGATTTCGTTAAAAACAAAGTGTTTTCTATTAAATCTAGGTTAGATACGTTGTTTGGCTAATTTTTGTCGAGAAATAATGGATAGTAATTGAGTTATTGAAGAAAGAATTATTTCAATGCTTATCTATGGAACACAAAACGACACTAGAAAAAGTGCAGCATTTTCTAAACTTTCGAACGAAAATCTTTGATTTTGCCATTTTTGACTCCAATCTCATCTGAAATAGTATTCAAGGCTTTCGATCATAAAACTGATTAAACATGTAATATAGCATATTTATACGTAAATTAACATATTATCATCAAATTTTCAGCAGAAATTAATTTTAATAAGGCACTGATTTTCCTTGTCTCCTATGGGAATCCTCCCTATACTTTACTATGGGAATGTAATACCATGTCGATTCACTTACTTCATATGAAGGATTTCTATAAAAACCAAGTGTTTCCATCTATATCTGCGTGAATTAAGTAAACTAGCACCTTTTTTTAAAGAAAGACCTGAAATTAAATGATTTTTTTCCAGAAAAATCACTCCAATGCTTTTACTATGGGAATATGACCTCATATGGAATTTCAATTTTATTTTCAAGGATTTCGCTAAAGTCGAAGTGTTTTCCAGTTTATCTACGTGAATAAAGTAAATCTACCAGAATTTGTCGAGAAAGAACATAAATTAAGTGAGTTTTTTCGAGCACAATTCAACCCTATGCTTTCCTATGGGAATCCTCCCTATGCTTTACTATGGGAATGAAATACCATGTCGATTCACTTACTTCATGTGAAGGATTTCTATAAAAACCAAGTGTTTCCATCTATATCTGCGTGAATTAAGTAAACTAGCCCCTTTTTTTAAAGAACGACCTGAAATTAAATGATTTTTTTCCAGAAAAATCACTCCAGTGCTTTACTATGGGAATATGACCTCATATGGAATATCAATTTTATTTTCAAGGATTTCGTTAAAGTCGAAGTGTTTACCAGTTTATCTACATGAATAAAGTAAATCTACCAGATTTTGTAGAGAAAGAACGGAAATTAAGTGAGTTTTTTCGGGCAGAATTCAACCCTATGCTTTCCTATGGGAATCCTCCCTATGCTTTACTATGGGAATAAAATACCATGTCGATTCACTTACTTCATGTGAAGGATTTCTATAAAAAACATGTGTTTCCATCTATATCTGCGTGAATTAAGTAAACTAGCCCCTTTTTTTAAAGAACGACCTGAAATTAAATGATTTTTTCCAGAAAATTCACTCCAATGCTTTACTATGGGAATATGACCTCATATGGAATATCAATTTTATTTTCAAGGATTTCGTTAAAGTCGAAGTGTTTACCAGTTTATCTACGTGAATAAAGTAAATCTACCAGATGTTGTAGAGAAAGAACGGAAATTAAGTGAGTTTTTTCGAGCAGAATTCATCCCTATGCTTTCCTATGGGAATCCTCCCTATGCTTTACTATGGGAATGAAATACCATGTCGATTCATTTACTTCGTGTGAAGGATTTTTATAAAAACCAAGTGTTTCCATCTATATCTGCGTGAATTAAGTAAACTAGCACCTTTTTTTAAAGAAAGACCTGAAATTAAATGATTGTTTTCCAGAAAAATCACTCCAATGCTTTACTATGGGAACATGACCTCATATGGAATATCAATTTTATTTTCGAGGATTTCGTTAAAAACAAAGTGTTTTCTATTAAATCTAGGTTAGATACGTTATTTGGCTAATTTTTGTCGAGAAATAATGGATAGTAATTGAGTTATTGAAGAAAGAATTATTTCAATGCTTATCTATGGAACACAAAACGACACTAGAAAAAGTGCAGCATTTTCTAACTTTCGAACGAAAATCTTTGATTTTGCCATTTTTGACTCCAATCTCATCTGAAATAGTATTCAAGGATTTCGATCATAAAACTGATTAAACATGTAATATAGCATATTTATACGTAAATTAACATATTATCATCAAATTTTCAGCAGAAATTAATTTTAATAAGACACTGATTTTCCTTGTCTCCTATGGGAATCCTCCCTATACTTTACTATGGGAATGTAATACCATGTCGATTCACTTACTTCATATGAAGGATTTCTATAAAAACCAAGTGTTCCATCTATATCTGCGTGAATTAAGTAAACTAGCACCTTTTTTTAAAGAAAGACCTGAAATTAAATGATTTTTTTTCCAGAAAAATCACTCCAATGCTTTTACTATGGGAATATGACCTCATATGGAATTTCAATTTTATTTTCAAGGATTTCGCTAAAGTCGAAGTGTTTTCCAGTTTATCTACGTGAATAAAGTAAATCTACCAGATTTTGTAGAGAAAGAACGGAAATTAAGTGAGTTTTTTCGAGCACAATTCAACCCTATGCTTTCCTATGGGAATCCTCCCTATGCTTTACTATGGGAATGAAATACCATGTCGATTCATTTACTTCGTGTGAAGGTTTCTATAAAACCAAGTGTTTCCATCTATATCTGCGTGAATTAAGTAAACTAGCACCTTTTTTAAAGAAAGACCTGAAATTAAATGATTTTTTTCAGAAAAATCACTCCAATGCTTTACTATGGGAACATGACCTCATATGGAAATCAATTTTATTTTCGAGGATTTCGTTAAAAACAAAGTGTTTTCTATTAAATCTAGGTTAGATACGTTATTTGGCTAATTTTTGTCGAGAAATAATGGATAGTAATTGAGTTATTGAAGAAAGAATTATTTCAATGCTTATCTATGGAACACAAAACGACACTAGAAAAGTGCAGCATTTTCTAAACTTTCGAACGAAAATCTTTGATTTAGCCATTTTTGACTCCAATCTCATCTGAAATAGTATTCAAGGATTTCGATCATAAAAACTGAATAAACATGTAATATAGCATATTTATACGTAAATTAACATATTATCATCAAATTTTCAGCAGAAATTATTTTAATAAGACACTGATTTTTCCTTGTCTCCTATGGGAATCCTCCCTATACTTTACTATGGGAATGTAATACCATGTCGATTCACTTACTTCATATGAAGGATTTCTATAAAAACCAAGTGTTTCCATCTATATCTGCGTGAATTAAGTAAACTAGCACCTTTTTTTAAAGAAAGACCTGAAATTAAATGATTGTTTTCCAGAAAAATCACTCCAATGCTTTACTATGGGAATATGACCTCATATGGAATATCAATTTTATTTTCGAGGATTTCGTTAAAACAAAGTGTTTTCTATTAAATCTAGGTTAGATACGTTATTTGGCTAATTTTTGTCGAGAAATAATGGATAGTAATTGAGTTATTGAAGAAAGAATTATTTCAATGCTTATCTATGGAACACAAAACGACACTAGAAAAAGTGCAGCATTTTCTAAACTTTCGAACGAAAATCTTTGATTTTGCCATTTTGACTCCAATCTCATCTGAAATAGTATTCAAGGATTTCGATCATAAAACTGATTAAACATGTAATATAGCATATTTATACGTAAATTAACATATTATCATCAAATTTTCAGCAGAAATTAATTTTAATAAGACACTGATTTTCCTTGTCTCCTATGGGAATCCTCCCTATACTTTACTATGGGAATGTAATACCATGTCGATTCACTTACTTCATATGAAGGATTTCTATAAAAACCAAGTGTTTCCATCTATATCTGCGTGAATTAAGTAAACTAGCACCTTTTTTTAAAGAAAGACCTGAAATTAAATGATTTTTTTCCAGAAAAATCACTCCAATGCTTTTACTATGGGAATATGACCTCATATGGAATTTCAATTTTATTTTCAAGGATTTCGTTAAAGTCGAAGTGTTTTCCAGTTTACCTACGTGAATAAAGTAAATCTACCAGAATTTGTCGAGAAAGAACGGAAATTAAGTGAGTTTTTTCGAGCACAATTCAACCCTATGCTTTCCTATGGGAATCCTCCCTATGCTTTACTATGGGAATGAAATACCATGTCGATTCACTTACTTCATGTGAAGGATTTCTATAAAAACCAAGTGTTTCCATCTATATCTGCGTGAATTAAGTAAACTAGCCCCTTTTTTTAAGAACGACCTGAAATTAAATGATTTTTTTCCAGAAAAATCACTCCAATGCTTTACTATGGGAATATGACCTCATATGGAATATCATTTTATTTCAAGGATTTCGTTAAAGTCGAAGTGTTTACCAGTTTATCTACGTGAATAAAGTAAATCTACCAGATTTTGTAGAGAAAGAACGGAAATTAAGTGAGTTTTTTCGGGCAGAATTCAACCCTATGCTTTCCTATGGGAATCCTCCCTATGCTTTACTATGGGAATAAAATACCATGTCGATTCACTTACTTCATGTGAAGGATTTCTATAAAAAACATGTGTTTCCATCTATATCTGCGTGAATTAAGTAAACTAGCCCCTTTTTTTAAAGAACGACCTGAAATTAAATGATTTTTTCCAGAAAAATCACTCCAATGCTTTACTATGGGAATATGACCTCATATGGAATATCAATTTTATTTTCAAGGATTTCGTTAAAGTCGAAGTGTTTACCAGTTTATCTACGTGAATAAAGTAAATCTACCAGATGTTGTAGAGAAAGAACGGAAATTAAGTGAGTTTTTTCGAGCAGAATTCATCCCTATGCTTTCCTATGGGAATCCTCCCTATGCTTTACTATGGGAATGAAATACCATGTCGATTCATTTACTTCGTGTGAAGGATTTTTATAAAAACCAAGTGTTTCCATCTATATCTGCGTGAATTAAGTAAACTAGCACCTTTTTTAAAGAAAGACCTGAAATTAAATGATTGTTTTCCAGAAAAATCACTCCAATGCTTTACTATGGGAATATGACCTCATATGGAATATCAATTTTATTTTCGAGGATTTCGTTAAAAACAAAGTGTTTTCTATTAAATCTAGGTTAGATACGTTATTTGGCTAATTTTTGTCGAGAAATAATGGATAGTAATTGAGTTATTGAAGAAAGAATTATTTCAATGCTTATCTATGGAACACAAAACGACACTAGAAAAAGTGCAGCATTTTCTAAACTTTCAAACGAAAATCTTTGATTTTGCCATTTTTGACTCCAATCTCATCTGAAATAGTATTCAAGGATTTCGATCATAAAACTGATTAAACATGTAATATAGCATATTTATACGTAAATTAACATATTATCATCAAATTTTCAGCAGAAATTAATTTTAATAAGACACTGATTTTCCTTGTCTCCTATGGGAATCCTCCCTATACTTTACTATGGGAATGTAATACCATGTCGATTCACTTACTTCATATGAAGGATTTCTATAAAAACCAAGTGTTTCCATCTATATCTGCGTGAATTAAGTAAACTAGCACCTTTTTTTAAAGAAAGACCTGAAATTAAATGATTTTTTTCCAGAAAAATCACTCCAATGCTTTTACTATGGGAATATGACCTCATATGGAATTTCAATTTTATTTTCAAGGATTTCGCTAAAGTCGAAGTGTTTTCCAGTTTATCTACGTGAATAAAGTAAATCTACCAGATTTTGTAGAGAAAGAACGGAAATTAAGTGAGTTTTTTCGAGCACAATTCAACCCTATGGGAATCCTCCCTATGCTTTACTATGGGAATGAAATACCATGTCGATTCACTTACTTCATGTGAAGGATTTCTATAAAAACCAAGTGTTTCCATCTATATCTGCGTGAATTAAGTAAACTAGCCCCTTTTTTTAAAGAACGACCTGAAATTAAATGATTTTTTTTAAGAAAAATCACTCCAATGCTTTACTATGGGAATATGACCTCATATGGAATATCAATTTTATTTTCAAGGATTTCGTTAAAGTCGAAGTGCTTACCAGTTTATCTACGTGAATAAAGTAAATCTACCAGATTTTGTAGAGAAAGAACGGAAATTAAGTGAGTTTTTTCGGGCAGAATTCAACCCTATGCTTTCCTATGGGAATCCTCCCTATGCTTTACTATGGGAATAAAATACCATGTCGATTCACTTACTTCATGTGAAGGATTTCTATAAAAAACATGTGTTTCCATCTATATCTGCGTGAATTAAGTAAACTAGCCCCTTTTTTTAAAGAACGACCTGAAATTAAATGATTTTTTCCAGAAAAATCACTCCAATGCTTTACTATGGGAATATGACCTCATATGGAATATCAATTTTATTTTCAAGGATTTCGTTAAAGTCGAAGTGTTTACCAGTTTATCTACGTGAATAAAGTAAATCTACCAGATTTTGTAGAGAAAGAACGGAAATTAAGTGAGTTTTTTCGGGCAGAATTCAACCCTATGCTTTCCTATGGGAATCCTCCCTATGCTTTACTATGGGAATAAAATACCATGTCGATTCACTTACTTCATATGAAGGATTTCTATAAAAAACATGTGTTTCCATCTATATCTGCGTGAATTAAGTAAACTAGCCCCTTTTTTTAAAGAACGACCTGAAATTAAATGATTTTTTTCCAGAAAAATCACTCCAATGCTTTACTATGGGAATATGACCTCATATGGAATATCAATTTTATTTTCGAGGATTTCGTTAAAAACAAAGTGTTTTCTATTAAATCTAGGTTAGATACGTTATTTGGCTAATTTTTGTCGAGAAATAATGGATAGTAATTGAGTTATTGAAGAAAGAATTATTTCAATGCTTATCTATGGAACACAAAACGACACTAGAAAAAGTGCAGCATTTTCTAAACTTTCGAACGAAAATCTTTGATTTTGCCATTTTTGACTCCAATCTCATCTGAAATAGTATTCAAGGATTTCGATCATAAAACTGATTAAACATGTAATATAGCATATTTATACGTAAATTAACATATTATCATCAAATTTTCAGCAGAAATTAATTTTAATAAGACACTGATTTTCCTTGTCTCCTATGGGAATCCTCCCTATACTTTACTATGGGAATGTAATACCATGTCGATTCACTTACTTCATATGAAGGATTTCTATAAAAACCAAGTGTTTCCATCTATATCTGCGTGAATTAAGTAAACTAGCACCTTTTTTTAAAGAAAGACCTGAAATTAAATGATTTTTTTCCAGAAAAATCACTCCAATGCTTTTACTATGGGAATATGACCTCATATGGAATTTCAATTTTATTTTCAAGGATTTCGTTAAAGTCGAAGTGTTTTCCAGTTTACCTACGTGAATAAAGTAAATCTACCAGATTTTGTAGAGAAAGAACGGAAATTAAGTGAGTTTTTTCGGGCAGAATTCAACCCTATGCTTTCCTATGGGAATCCTCCCTATGCTTTACTATGGGAATAAAATACCATGTCGATTCACTTACTTCATGTGAAGGACTTCTATAAAAAACATGTGTTTCCATCTATATCTGCGTGAATTAAGTAAACTAGCCCCTTTTTTTAAAGAACGACCTGAAATTAAATGATTTTTTTCCAGAAAAATCACTCCAATGCTTTACTATGGGAATATGACCTCATATGGAATATCAATTTTATTTTCAAGGATTTCGTTAAAGTCGAAGTGTTTGCCAGTTTATCTACGTGAATAAAGTAAATCTACCAGATTTTGTAGAGAAAGAACGGAAATTAAGTGAGTTTTTTCGGGCAGAATACAACCCTATGCTTTCCTATGGGAATCCTCCCTATGCTTTACTATGGGAATAAAATACCATGTCGATTCACTTACTTCATGTGAAGGATTTCTATTAAAAACATGTGTTTCCATCTATATCTGCGTGAATTAAGTAAACTAGCCCCTTTTTTTAAAGAACGACCTGAAATTAAATGATTTTTTTCCAGAAAAATCACTCCAATGCTTTACTATGGGAATATGACCTCATATGGAATATCAATTTTATTTTCAAGGATTTCGATAAAGTCGAAGTGTTTACCAGTTTATCTACGTGAATAAAGTAAATCTACCAGATTTTGTAGAGAAAGAACGGAAATTAAGTGAGTTTTTTCTAGCAGAATTCATCCCTATGCTTTCCTATGGGAATCCTCCCTATGCTTTACTATGGGAATGAAATACCATGTCGATTCATTTACTTCGTGTGAAGGATTTCTATAAAAACCAAGTGTTTCCATCTATATCTGCGTGAATTAAGTAAACTAGCACCTTTTTTAAAGAAAGACCTGAAATTAAATGATTTTTTTCAGAAAAATCACTCCAATGCTTTACTATGGGAACATGACCTCATATGGAATATCAATTTTATTTTCGAGGATTTCGTTAAAAACAAAGTGTTTTCTATTAAATCTAGGTTAGATACGTTATTTGGCTAATTTTTGTCGAGAAATAATGGATAGTAATTGAGTTATTGAAGAAAGAATTATTTCAATGCTTATCTATGGAACACAAAACGACACTAGAAAAAGTGCAGCATTTTCTAAACTTTCGAACGAAAATCTTTGATTTTGCCATTTTTGACTCCAATCTCATCTGAAATAGTATTCAAGGATTTCGATCATAAAACTGAATAAACATGTAATATAGCATATTTATACGTAAATTAACATATTATCATCAAATTTTCAGCAGAAATTAATTTTAATAAGACACTGATTTTCCTTGTCTCCTATGGGAATCCTCCCTATACTTTACTATGGGAATGTAATACCATGTCGATTCACTTACTTCATATGAAGGATTTCTATAAAAACCAAGTGTTTCCATCTATATCTGCGTGAATTAAGTAAACTAGCACCTTTTTTTAAAGAAAGACCTGAAATTAAATGATTGTTTTCCAGAAAAATCACTCCAATGCTTTACTATGGGAATATGACCTCATATGGAATATCAATTTTATTTTCGAGGATTTCGTTAAAAACAAAGTGTTTTCTATTAAATCTAGGTTAGATACGTTATTTGGCTAATTTTTGTCGAGAAATAATGGATAGTAATTGAGTTATTGAAGAAAGAATTATTTCAATGCTTATCTATGGAACACAAAACGACACTAGAAAAAGTGCAGCATTTTCTAAACTTTCGAACGAAAATCTTTGATTTTGCCATTTTTGACTCCAATCTCATCTGAAATAGTATTCAAGGATTTCGATCATAAAACTGATTAAACATGTAATATAGCATATTTATACGTAAATTAACATATTATCATCAAATTTTCAGCAGAAATTAATTTTAATAAGACACTGATTTTCCTTGTCTCCTATGGGAATCCTCCCTATACTTTACTATGGGAATGTAATACCATGTCGATTCACTTACTTCATATGAAGGATTTCTATAAAAACCAAGTGTTTCCATCTATATCTGCGTGAATTAAGTAAACTAGCACCTTTTTTTAAAGAAAGACCTGAAATTAAATGATTTTTTTCCAGAAAAATCACTCCAATGCTTTTACTATGGGAATATGACCTCATATGGAATTTCAATTTTATTTTCAAGGATTTCGCTAAAGTCGAAGTGTTTTCCAGTTTATCTACGTGAATAAAGTAAATCTACCAGATTTTGTAGAGAAAGAACGGAAATTAAGTGAGTTTTTTCGAGCACAATTCAACCCTATGCTTTCCTATGGGAATCCTCCCTATGCTTTACTATGGGAATGAAATACCATGTCGATTCACTTACTTCATGTGAAGGATTTCTATAAAAACCAAGTGTTTCCATCTATATCTGCGTGAATTAAGTAAACTAGCCCCTTTTTTTAAAGAACGACCTGAAATTAAATGATTTTTTTTAAGAAAAATCACTCCAATGCTTTACTATGGGAATATGACCTCATATGGAATATCAATTTTATTTTCAAGGATTTCGTTAAAGTCGAAGTGTTTGCCAGTTTATCTACGTGAATAAAGTAAATCTACCAGATTTTGTAGAGAAAGAACGGAAATTAAGTGAGTTTTTTCGGGCAGAATACAACCCTATGCTTTCCTATGGGAATCCTCCCTATGCTTTACTATGGGAATAAAATACCATGTCGATTCACTTACTTCATGTGAAGGATTTCTATTAAAAACATGTGTTTCCATCTATATCTGCGTGAATTAAGTAAACTAGCCCCTTTTTTTAAAGAACGACCTGAAATTAAATGATTTTTTTCCAGAAAAATCACTCCAATGCTTTACTATGGGAATATGACCTCATATGGAATATCAATTTTATTTTCAAGGATTTCGATAAAGCCGAAGTGTTTACCAGTTTATCTACGTGAATAAAGTAAATCTACCAGATTTTGTAGAGAAAGAACGGAAATTAAGTGAGTTTTTTCGAGCAGAATTCATCCCTATGCTTTCCTATGGGAATCCTCCCTATGCTTTACTATGGGAATGAAATACCATGTCGATTCATTTACTTCGTGTGAAGGATTTCTATAAAAACCAAGTGTTTCCATCTATATCTGCGTGAATTAAGTAAACTAGCACCTTTTTTAAAGAAAGACCTGAAATTAAATGATTTTTTTCAGAAAAATCACTCCAATGCTTTACTATGGGAACATGACCTCATATGGAATATCAATTTTATTTTCGAGGATTTCGTTAAAATCAAAGTGTTTTCTATTAAATCTAGGTTAGATACGTTATTTGGCTAATTTTTGTCGAGAAATAATGGATAGTAATTGAGTTATTGAAGAAAGAATTATTTCAATGCTTATCTATGGAACACAAAACGACACTAGAAAAAGTGCAGCATTTTCTAAACTTTCGAACGAAAATCTTTGATTTTGCCATTTTTGACTCCAATCTCATCTGAAATAGTATTCAAGGATTTCGATCATAAAACTGAATAAACATGTAATATAGCATATTTATACGTAAATTAACATATTATCATCAAATTTTCAGCAGAAATTAATTTTAATAAGACACTGATTTTCCTTGTCTCCTATGGGAATCCTCCCTATACTTTACTATGGGAATGTAATACCATGTCGATTCACTTACTTCATATGAAGGATTTCTATAAAAACCAAGTGTTTCCATCTATATCTGCGTGAATTAAGTAAACTAGCACCTTTTTTTAAAGAAAGACCTGAAATTAAATGATTTTTTTCCAGAAAAATCACTCCAATGCTTTTACTATGGGAATATGACCTCATATGGAATTTCAATTTTATTTTCAAGGATTTCGTTAAAGTCGAAGTGTTTTCCAGTTTACCTACGTGAATAAAGTAAATCTACCAGATTTTGTAGAGAAAGAACGGAAATTAAGTGAGTTTTTTCGGGCAGAATTCAACCCTATGCTTTCCTATGGGAATCCTCCCTATGCTTTACTATGGGAATAAAATACCATGTCGATTCACTTACTTCATATGAAGGATTTCTATAAAAAACATGTGTTTCCATCTATATCTGCGTGAATTAAGTAAACTAGCCCCTTTTTTTAAAGAACGACCTGAAATTAAATGATTTTTTTCCAGAAAAATCACTCCAATGCTTTACTATGGGAATATGACCTCATATGGAATATCAATTTTATTTTCGAGGATTTCGTTAAACACAAAGTGTTTTCTATTAAATCTTGGTTAGATACGTTATTTGGCTAATTTTTGTCGAGAAATAATGGATAGTAATTGAGTTATTGAAGAAAGAATTATTTCAATGCTTATCTATGGAACACAAAACGACACTAGAAAAAGTGCAGCATTTTCTAAACTTTCGAACGAAAATCTTTGATTTTGCCATTTTTGACTCCAATCTCATCTGAAATAGTATTCAAGGATTTCGATCATAAAACTGATTAAACATGTAATATAGCATATTTATACGTAAATTAACATATTATCATCAAATTTTCAGCAGAAATTAATTTTAATAAGGCACTGATTTTCCTTGTCTCCTATGGGAATCCTCCCTATACTTTACTATGGGAATGTAATACCATGTCGATTCACTTACTTCATATGAAGGATTTCTATAAAAACCAAGTGTTTCCATCTATATCTGCGTGAATTAAGTAAACTAGCACCTTTTTTTAAAGAAAGACCTGAAATTAAATGATTTTTTTCCAGAAAAATCACTCCAATGCTTTTACTATGGGAATATGACCTCATATGGAATTTCAATTTTATTTTCAAGGATTTCGCTAAAGTCGAAGTGTTTTCCAGTTTATCTACGTGAATAAAGTAAATCTACCAGAATTTGTCGAGAAAGAACGGAAATTAAGTGAGTTTTTTCGAGCACAATTCAACCCTATGCTTTCCTATGGGAATCCTCCCTATGCTTTACTATGGGAATGAAATACCATGTCGATTCACTTACTTCATGTGAAGGATTTCTATAAAAACCAAGTGTTTCCATCTATATCTGCGTGAATTAAGTAAACTTGCCCCTTTTTTTAAAGAACGACCTGAAATTAAATGATTTTTTTCCAGAAAAATCACTCCAATGCTTTACTATGGGAATATGACCTCATATGGAATATCAATTTTATTTTCAAGGATTTCGTTAAAGTCGAAGTGTTTACCAGTTTATCTACGTGAATAAAGTAAATCTACCAGATTTTGTAGAGAAAGAACGGAAATTAAGTGAGTTTTTTCGGGCAGAATTCAACCCTATGCTTTCCTATGGGAATCCTCCCTATGCTTTACTATGGGAATAAAATACCATGTCGATTCACTTACTTCATGTGAAGGATTTCTATAAAAAACATGTGTTTCCATCTATATCTGCGTGAATTAAGTAAACTAGCCCCTTTTTTTAAAGAACGACCTGAAATTAAATGATTTTTTCCAGAAAAATCACTCCAATGCTTTACTATGGGAATATGACCTCATATGGAATATCAATTTTATTTTCAAGGATTTCGTTAAAGTCGAAGTGTTTACCAGTTTATCTACGTGAATAAAGTAAATCTACCAGATTTTGTAGAGAAAGAACGGAAATTAAGTGAGTTTTTTCGGGCAGAATTCAACCCTATGCTTTCCTATGGGAATCCTCCCTATGCTTTACTATGGGAATAAAATACCATGTCGATTCACTTACTTCATATGAAGGATTTCTATAAAAAACATGTGTTTCCATCTATATCTGCGTGAATTAAGTAAACTAGCCCCTTTTTTTAAAGAACGACCTGAAATTAAATGATTTTTTTCCAGAAAAATCACTCCAATGCTTTACTATGGGAATATGACCTCATATGGAATATCAATTTTATTTTCGAGGATTTCGTTAAAAACAAAGTGTTTTCTATTAAATCTAGGTTAGATACGTTATTTGGCTAATTTTCGTCGAGAAATAATGGATAGTAATTGAGTTATTGAAGAAAGAATTATTTCAATGCTTATCTATGGAACACAAAACGACACTAGAAAAAGTGCAGCATTTTCTAAACTTTCGAACGAAAATCTTTGATTTTGCCATTTTTGACTCCAATCTCATCTGAAATAGTATTCAAGGATTTCGATCATAAAACTGATTAAACATGTAATATAGCATATTTATACGTAAATTAACATATTATCATCAAATTTTCAGCAGAAATTAATTTTAATAAGACACTGATTTTCCTTGTCTCCTATGGGAATCCTCCCTATACTTTACTATGGGAATGTAATACCATGTCGATTCACTTACTTCATATGAAGGATTTCTATAAAAACCAAGTGTTTCCATCTATATCTGCGTGAATTAAGTAAACTAGCACCTTTTTTTAAAGAAAGACCTGAAATTAAATGATTTTTTTCCAGAAAAATCACTCCAATGCTTTTACTATGGGAATATGACCTCATATGGAATTTCAATTTTATTTTCAAGGATTTCGTTAAAGTCGAAGTGTTTTCCAGTTTACCTACGTGAATAAAGTAAATCTACCAGATTTTGTAGAGAAAGAACGGAAATTAAGTGAGTTTTTTCGGGCAGAATTCAACCCTATGCTTTCCTATGGGAATCCTCCCTATGCTTTACTATGGGAATAAAATACCATGTCGATTCACTTACTTCATGTGAAGGATTTCTATAAAAAACATGTGTTTCCATCTATATCTGCGTGAATTAAGTAAACTAGCCCCTTTTTTTAAAGAACGACCTGAAATTAAATGATTTTTTTCCAGAAAAATCACTCCAATGCTTTACTATGGGAATATGACCTCATATGGAATATCAATTTTATTTTCAAGGATTTCGTTAAAGTCGAAGTGTTTGCCAGTTTATCTACGTGAATAAAGTAAATCTACCAGATTTTGTAGAGAAAGAACGGAAATTAAGTGAGTTTTTTCGGGCAGAATACAACCCTATGCTTTCCTATGGGAATCCTCCCTATGCTTTACTATGGGAATAAAATACCATGTCGATTCACTTACTTCATGTGAAGGATTTCTATTAAAAACATGTGTTTCCATCTATATCTGCGTGAATTAAGTAAACTAGCCCCTTTTTTTAAAGAACGACCTGAAATTAAATGATTTTTTTCCAGAAAAATCACTCCAATGCTTTACTATGGGAATATGACCTCATATGGAATATCAATTTTATTTTCAAGGATTTCGATAAAGTCGAAGTGTTTACCAGTTTATCTACGTGAATAAAGTAAATCTACCAGATTTTGTAGAGAAAGAACGGAAATTAAGTGAGTTTTTTCGAGCAGAATTCATCCCTATGCTTTCCTATGGGAATCCTCCCTATGCTTTACTATGGGAATGAAATACCATGTCGATTCATTTACTTCGTGTGAAGGATTTCTATAAAAACCAAGTGTTTCCATCTATATCTGCGTGAATTAAGTAAACTAGCACCTTTTTTAAAGAAAGACCTGAAATTAAATGATTTTTTTCAGAAAAATCACTCCAATGCTTTACTATGGGAACATGACCTCATATGGAATATCAATTTTATTTTCGAGGATTTCGTTAAAAACAAAGTGTTTTCTATTAAATCTAGGTTAGATACGTTATTTGGCTAATTTTTGTCGAGAAATAATGGATAGTAATTGAGTTATTGAAGAAAGAATTATTTCAATGCTTATCTATGGAACACAAAACGACACTAGAAAAAGTGCAGCATTTTCTAAACTTTCGAACGAAAATCTTTGATTTTGCCATTTTTGACTCCAATCTCATCTGAAATAGTATTCAAGGATTTCGATCATAAAACTGAATAAACATGTAATATAGCATATTTATACGTAAATTAACATATTATCATCAAATTTTCAGCAGAAATTAATTTTAATAAGACACTGATTTTCCTTGTCTCCTATGGGAATCCTCCCTATACTTTACTATGGGAATGTAATACCATGTCGATTCACTTACTTCATATGAAGGATTTCTATAAAAACCAAGTGTTTCCATCTATATCTGCGTGAATTAAGTAAACTAGCACCTTTTTTTAAAGAAAGACCTGAAATTAAATGATTGTTTTCCAGAAAAATCACTCCAATGCTTTACTATGGGAATATGACCTCATATGGAATATCAATTTTATTTTCGAGGATTTCGTTAAAAACAAAGTGTTTTCTATTAAATCTAGGTTAGATACGTTATTTGGCTAATTTTTGTCGAGAAATAATGGATAGTAATTGAGTTATTGAAGAAAGAATTATTTCAATGCTTATCTATGGAACACAAAACGACACTAGAAAAAGTGCAGCATTTTCTAAACTTTCGAACGAAAATCTTTGATTTTGCCATTTTTGACTCCAATCTCATCTGAAATAGTATTCAAGGATTTCGATCATAAAACTGATTAAACATGTAATATAGCATATTTATACGTAAATTAACATATTATCATCAAATTTTCAGCAGAAATTAATTTTAATAAGACACTGATTTTCCTTGTCTCCTATGGGAATCCTCCCTATACTTTACTATGGGAATGTAATACCATGTCGATTCACTTACTTCATATGAAGGATTTCTATAAAAACCAAGTGTTTCCATCTATATCTGCGTGAATTAAGTAAACTAGCACCTTTTTTTAAAGAAAGACCTGAAATTAAATGATTTTTTTCCAGAAAAATCACTCCAATGCTTTTACTATGGGAATATGACCTCATATGGAATTTCAATTTTATTTTCAAGGATTTCGCTAAAGTCGAAGTGTTTTCCAGTTTATCTACGTGAATAAAGTAAATCTACCAGATTTTGTAGAGAAAGAACGGAAATTAAGTGAGTTTTTTCGAGCACAATTCAACCCTATGCTTTCCTATGGGAATCCTCCCTATGCTTTACTATGGGAATGAAATACCATGTCGATTCACTTACTTCATGTGAAGGATTTCTATAAAAACCAAGTGTTTCCATCTATATCTGCGTGAATTAAGTAAACTAGCCCCTTTTTTTAAAGAACGACCTGAAATTAAATGATTTTTTTTAAGAAAAATCACTCCAATGCTTTACTATGGGAATATGACCTCATATGGAATATCAATTTTATTTTCAAGGATTTCGTTAAAGTCGAAGTGTTTGCCAGTTTATCTACGTGAATAAAGTAAATCTACCAGATTTTGTAGAGAAAGAACGGAAATTAAGTGAGTTTTTTCGGGCAGAATACAACCCTATGCTTTCCTATGGGAATCCTCCCTATGCTTTACTATGGGAATAAAATACCATGTCGATTCACTTACTTCATGTGAAGGATTTCTATTAAAAACATGTGTTTCCATCTATATCTGCGTGAATTAAGTAAACTAGCCCCTTTTTTTAAAGAACGACCTGAAATTAAATGATTTTTTTCCAGAAAAATCACTCCAATGCTTTACTATGGGAATATGACCTCATATGGAATATCAATTTTATTTTCAAGGATTTCGATAAAGTCGAAGTGTTTACCAGTTTATCTACGTGAATAAAGTAAATCTACCAGATTTTGTAGAGAAAGAACGGAAATTAAGTGAGTTTTTTCGAGCAGAATTCATCCCTATGCTTTCCTATGGGAATCCTCCCTATGCTTTACTATGGGAATGAAATACCATGTCGATTCATTTACTTCGTGTGAAGGATTTCTATAAAAACCAAGTGTTTCCATCTATATCTGCGTGAATTAAGTAAACTAGCACCTTTTTTAAAGAAAGACCTGAAATTAAATGATTTTTTTCAGAAAAATCACTCCAATGCTTTACTATGGGAACATGACCTCATATGGAATATCAATTTTATTTTCGAGGATTTCGTTAAAAACAAAGTGTTTTCTATTAAATCTAGGTTAGATACGTTATTTGGCTAATTTTTGTCGAGAAATAATGGATAGTAATTGAGTTATTGAAGAAAGAATTATTTCAATGCTTATCTATGGAACACAAAACGACACTAGAAAAAGTGCAGCATTTTCTAAACTTTCGAACGAAAATCTTTGATTTTGCCATTTTTGACTCCAATCTCATCTGAAATAGTATTCAAGGATTTCGATCATAAAACTGAATAAACATGTAATATAGCATATTTATACGTAAATTAACATATTATCATCAAATTTTCAGCAGAAATTAATTTTAATAAGACACTGATTTTCCTTGTCTCCTATGGGAATCCTCCCTATACTTTACTATGGGAATGTAATACCATGTCGATTCACTTACTTCATATGAAGGATTTCTATAAAAACCAAGTGTTTCCATCTATATCTGCGTGAATTAAGTAAACTAGCACCTTTTTTTAAAGAAAGACCTGAAATTAAATGATTGTTTTCCAGAAAAATCACTCCAATGCTTTACTATGGGAATATGACCTCATATGGAATATCAATTTTATTTTCGAGGATTTCGTTAAAAACAAAGTGTTTTCTATTAAATCTCGGTTAGATACGTTATTTGGCTAATTTTTGTCGAGAAATAATGGATAGTAATTGAGTTATTGAAGAAAGAATTATTTCAATGCTTATCTATGGAACACAAAACGACACTAGAAAAAGTGCAGCATTTTCTAAACTTTCGAACGAAAATCTTTGATTTTGCCATTTTTGACTCCAATCTCATCTGAAATAGTATTCAAGGATTTCGATCATAAAACTGATTAAACATGTAATATAGCATATTTATACGTAAATTAACATATTATCATCAAATTTTCAGCAGAAATTAATTTTAATAAGACACTGATTTTCCTTGTCTCCTATGGGAATCCTCCCTATACTTTACTATGGGAATGTAATACCATGTCGATTCACTTACTTCATATGAAGGATTTCTATAAAAACCAAGTGTTTCCATCTATATCTGCGTGAATTAAGTAAACTAGCACCTTTTTTTAAAGAAAGACCTGAAATTAAATGATTTTTTTCCAGAAAAATCACTCCAATGCTTTTACTATGGGAATATGACCTCATATGGAATTTCAATTTTATTTTCAAGGATTTCGCTAAAGTCGAAGTGTTTTCCAGTTTATCTACGTGAATAAAGTAAATCTACCAGATTTTGTAGAGAAAGAACGGAAATTAAGTGAGTTTTTTCGAGCACAATTCAACCCTATGCTTTCCTATGGGAATCCTCCCTATGCTTTACTATGGGAATGAAATACCATGTCGATTCACTTACTTCATGTGAAGGATTTCTATAAAAACCAAGTGTTTCCATCTATATCTGCGTGAATTAAGTAAACTAGCCCCTTTTTTTAAAGAACGACCTGAAATTAAATGATTTTTTTTAAGAAAAATCACTCCAATGCTTTACTATGGGAATATGACCTCATATGGAATATCAATTTTATTTTCAAGGATTTCGTTAAAGTCGAAGTGTTTGCCAGTTTATCTACGTGAATAAAGTAAATCTACCAGATTTTGTAGAGAAAGAACGGAAATTAAGTGAGTTTTTTCGGGCAGAATACAACCCTATGCTTTCCTATGGGAATCCTCCCTATGCTTTACTATGGGAATAAAATACCATGTCGATTCACTTACTTCATGTGAAGGATTTCTATTAAAAACATGTGTTTCCATCTATATCTGCGTGAATTAAGTAAACTAGCCCCTTTTTTTAAAGAACGACCTGAAATTAAATGATTTTTTTCCAGAAAAATCACTCCAATGCTTTACTATGGGAATATGACCTCATATGGAATATCAATTTTATTTTCGAGGATTTCGTTAAAAACAAAGTGTTTTCTATTAAATCTAGGTTAGATACGTTATTTGGCTAATTTTTGTCGAGAAATAATGGATAGTAATTGAGTTATTGAAGAAAGAATTATTTCAATGCTTATCTATGGAACACAAAACGACACTAGAAAAAGTGCAGCATTTTCTAAACTTTCGAACGAAAATCTTTGATTTTGCCATTTTTGACTCCAATCTCATCTGAAATAGTATTCAAGGATTTCGATCATAAAACTGATTAAACATGTAATATAGCATATTTATACGTAAATTAACATATTATCATCAAATTTTCAGCAGAAATTAATTTTAATAAGACACTGATTTTCCTTGTCTCCTATGGGAATCCTCCCTATACTTTACTATGGGAATGTAATACCATGTCGATTCACTTACTTCATATGAAGGATTTCTATAAAAACCAAGTGTTTCCATCTATATCTGCGTGAATTAAGTAAACTAGCACCTTTTTTTAAAGAAAGACCTGAAATTAAATGATTTTTTTCCAGAAAAATCACTCCAATGCTTTTACTATGGGAATATGACCTCATATGGAATTTCAATTTTATTTTCAAGGATTTCGTTAAAGTCGAAGTGTTTTCCAGTTTACCTACGTGAATAAAGTAAATCTACCAGATTTTGTAGAGAAAGAACGGAAATTAAGTGAGTTTTTTCGGGCAGAATTCAACCCTATGCTTTCCTATGGGAATCCTCCCTATGCTTTACTATGGGAATAAAATACCATGTCGATTCACTTACTTCATGTGAAGGATTTCTATAAAAAACATGTGTTTCCATCTATATCTGCGTGAATTAAGTAAACTAGCCCCTTTTTTTAAAGAACGAACTGAAATTAAATGATTTTTTTCCAGAAAAATCACTCCAATGCTTTACTATGGGAATATGACCTCATATGGAATATCAATTTTATTTTCAAGGATTTCGATAAAGTCGAAGTGTTTACCAGTTTATCTACGTGAATAAAGTAAATCTACCAGATTTTGTAGAGAAAGAACGGAAATTAAGTGAGTTTTTTCGAGCACAATTCAACCCTATGCTTTCCTAGGGGAATCCTCCCTATGCTTTACTATGGGAATAAAATACCATGTCGATTCACTTACTTCATATGAAGGATTTCTATAAAAAACATGTGTTTCCATCTATATCTGCGTGAATTAAGTAAACTAGCCCCTTTTTTTAAAGAACGACCTGAAATTAAATGATTTTCTTCCAGAAAAATCACTCCAATGCTTTACTATGGGAATATGACCTCATATGGAATATCAATTTTATTTTCGAGGATTTCGTTAAAAACAAAGTGTTTTCTATTAAATCTAGGTTAGATACGTTATTTGGCTAATTTTTGTCGAGAAATAATGGATAGTAATTGAGTTATTGAAGAAAGAATTATTTCAATGCTTATCTATGGAACACAAAACGACACTAGAAAAAGTGCAGCATTTTCTAAACTTTCGAACGAAAATCTTTGATTTTGCCATTTTTGACTCCAATCTCATCTGAAATAGTATTCAAGGATTTCGATCATAAAACTGATTAAACATGTAATATAGCATATTTATACGTAAATTAACATATTATCATCAAATTTTCAGCAGAAATTAATTTTAATAAGACACTGATTTTCCTTGTCTCCTATGGGAATCCTCCCTATACTTTACTATGGGAATGTAATACCATGTCGATTCACTTACTTCATATGAAGGATTTCTATAAAAACCAAGTGTTTCCATCTATATCTGCGTGAATTAAGTAAACTAGCACCTTTTTTTAAAGAAAGACCTGAAATTAGATGATTTTTTTCCAGAAAAATCACTCCAATGCTTTTACTATGGGAATATGACCTCATATGGAATATCAATTTTATTTTCAAGGATTTCGTTAAAGTCGAAGTGTTTGCCAGTTTATCTACGTGAATAAAGTAAATCTACCAGATTTTGTAGAGAAAGAACGGAAATTAAGTGAGTTTTTTCGGGCAGAATACAACCCTATGCTTTCCTATGGGAATCCTCCCTATGCTTTACTATGGGAATAAAATACCATGTCGATTCACTTACTTCATGTGAAGGATTTCTATTAAAAACATGTGTTTCCATCTATATCTGCGTGAATTAAGTAAACTAGCCCCTTTTTTTAAAGAACGACCTGAAATTAAATGATTTTTTTCCAGAAAAATCACTCCAATGCTTTACTATGGGAATATGACCTCATATGGAATATCAATTTTATTTTCAAGGATTTCGATAAAGTCGAAGTGTTTACCAGTTTATCTACGTGAATAAAGTAAATCTACCAGATTTTGTAGAGAAAGAACGGAAATTAAGTGAGTTTTTTCGAGCAGAATTCATCCCTATGCTTTCCTATGGGAATCCTCCCTATGCTTTACTATGGGAATGAAATACCATGTCGATTCACTTACTTCATGTGAAGGATTTCTATAAAAACCAAGTGTTTCCATCTATATCTCCGTGAATTAAGTAAACTAGCCCCTTTTTTTAAAGAACGACCTGAAATTAAATGATTTTTTTCCAGAAAAATCACTCCAATGCTTTACTATGGGAATATGACCTCATATGGAATATCAATTTTATTTTCAAGGATTTCGTTAAAGTCGAAGTGTTTACCAGTTTATCTACGTGAATAAAGTAAATCTACCAGATTTTGTAGAGAAAGAACGGAAATTAAGTGAGTTTTTTCGAGCACAATTCATCCCTATGCTTTCCTATGGGAATCCTCCCTATGCTTTACTATGGGAATGAAATACCATGTCGATTCATTTACTTCGTGTGAAGGATTTCTAGAAAAACCAAGTGTTTCCATCTATATCTGCGTGAATTAAGTAAACTAGCACCTTTTTTTAAAGAAAGACCTGAAATTAAATGATTTTTTTCCAGAAAAATCACTCCAATGCTTTACTATGGGAATATGACCTCATATGGAATATCAATTTTATTTTCGAGGATTTCGTTAAAAACAAAGTGTTTTCTATTAAATCTAGGTCAGATACGTTATTTGGCTAATTTTTGTCGAGAAATAATGGATAGTAATTGAGTTATTGAAGAAAGAATTATTTCAATGCTTATCTATGGAACACAAAACGACACTAGAAGTTTTCTTAACATATTATCATCAAATTTTCAGCAGACATTAATTTTAATAAGACACTGATTTTCCTTGTCTCCTATGGGAATCCTCCCTATACTTTACTATGGGAATGTAATACCATGTCGATTCACTTACTTCATATGAACGATTTCTATAAAAACCAAGTGTTTCCATCTATATCTGCGTGAATTAAGTAAACTAGCACCTTTTTTTAAAGAAGACCTGAAATTAAATGATTTTTTTCCAGAAAAATCACTCCAATGCTTTTACTATGGGAATATGACCTCATATGGAATTTCAATTTTATTTTCAAGGATTTCGTTAAAGTCGAAGTGTTTTCCAGTTTACCTACGTGAATAAAGTAAATCTACCAGAATTTGTCGAGAAAGAACGGAAATTAAGTGAGTTTTTTCGAGCACAATTCAACCCTATGCTTTCCTATGGGAATCCTCCCTATGCTTTACTATGGGAATGAAATACCATGTCGATTCACTTACTTCATATGAAGGATTTCTATAAAAACCAAGTGTTTCCATCTATATCTGCGTGAATTAAGTAAACTAGCCCCTTTTTTTAAAGAACGACCTGAAATTAAATGATTTTTTTCCAGAAAAATCACTCCAATGCTTTACTATGGGAATATGACCTCATATGGAATATCAATTTTATTTTCAAGGATTTCGTTAAAGTCGAAGTGTTTACCAGTTTATCTACGTGAATAAAGTAAATCTACCAGATTTTGTAGAGAAAGAACGGAAATTAAGTGAGTTTTTTCGGGCAGAATTCAACCCTATGCTTTCCTATGGGAATCCTCCCTATGCTTTACTATGGGAATAAAATACCATGTCGATTCACTTACTTCATGTGAAGGATTTCTATAAAAAACATGTGTTTCCATCTATATCTGCGTGAATTAAGTAAACTAGCCCCTTTTTTTAAAGAACGACCTGAAATTAAATGATTTTTTCCAGAAAAATCACTCCAATGCTTTACTATGGGAATATGACCTCATATGGAATATCAATTTTATTTTCAAGGATTTCGTTAAAGTCGAAGTGTTTACCAGTTTATCTACGTGAATAAAGTAAATCTACCAGATGTTGTAGAGAAAGAACGGAAATTAAGTGAGTTTTTTCGAGCAGAATTCATCCCTATGCTTTCCTATGGGAATCCTCCCTATGCTTTACTATGGGAATGAAATACCATGTCGATTCATTTACTTCGTGTGAAGGATTTCTATAAAAACCAAGTGTTTCCATCTATATCTGCGTGAATTAAGTAAACTAGCACCTTTTTTAAAGAAAGACCTGAAATTAAATGATTTTTTTCAGAAAAATCACTCCAATGCTTTACTATGGGAACATGACCTCATATGGAATATCAATTTTATTTTCGAGGATTTCGTTAAAAACAAAGTGTTTTCTATTAAATCTAGGTTAGATACGTTATTTGGCTAATTTTTGTCGAGAAATAATGGATAGTAATTGAGTTATTGAAGAAAGAATTATTTCAATGCTTATCTATGGAACACAAAACGACACTAGAAAAAGTGCAGCATTTTCTAAACTTTCGAACGAAAATCTTTGATTTTGCCATTTTTGACTCCAATCTCATCTGAAATAGTATTCAAGGATTTCGATCATAAAACTGAATAAACATGTAATATAGCATATTTATACGTAAATTAACATATTATCATCAAATTTTCAGCAGAAATTAATTTTAATAAGACACTGATTTTCCTTGTCTCCTATGGGAATCCTCCCTATACTTTACTATGGGAATGTAATACCATGTCGATTCACTTACTTCATATGAAGGATTTCTATAAAAACCAAGTGTTTCCATCTATATCTGCGTGAATTAAGTAAACTAGCACCTTTTTTTAAAGAAAGACCTGAAATTAAATGATTTTTTTCCAGAAAAATCACTCCAATGCTTTTACTATGGGAATATGACCTCATATGGAATTTCAATTTTATTTTCAAGGATTTCGTTAAAGTCGAAGTGTTTTCCAGTTTACCTACGTGAATAAAGTAAATCTACCAGATTTTGTAGAGAAAGAACGGAAATTAAGTGAGTTTTTTCGGGCAGAATTCAACCCTATGCTTTCCTATGGGAATCCTCCCTATGCTTTACTATGGGAATAAAATACCATGTCGATTCACTTACTTCATATGAAGGATTTCTATAAAAAACATGTGTTTCCATCTATATCTGCGTGAATTAAGTAAACTAGCCCCTTTTTTTAAAGAACGACCTGAAATTAAATGATTTTTTTCCAGAAAAATCACTCCAATGCTTTACTATGGGAATATGACCTCATATGGAATATCAATTTTATTTTCAAGGATTTCGTTAAAGTCGAAGTGTTTACCAGTTTATCTACGTGAATAAAGTAAATCTACCAGATTTTGTAGAGAAAGAACGGAAATTAAGTGAGTTTTTTCGAGCACAATTCATCCCTATGCTTTCCTATGGGAATCCTCCCTATGCTTTACTATGGGAATGAAATACCATGTCGATTCATTTACTTCGTGTGAAGGATTTCTAGAAAAACCAAGTGTTTCCATCTATATCTGCGTGAATTAAGTAAACTAGCACCTTTTTTTAAAGAAAGACCTGAAATTAAATGATTTTTTTCCAGAAAAATCACTCCAATGCTTTACTATGGGAATATGACCTCATATGGAATATCAAT
>NW_028328362.1:0-51101 GCF_048544385.1 Mastigoproctus giganteus
AATTGACCCCTATGCTTTACTATGGGAATCCTCCCTATGCTTTACTATGGGAAACAAATACCATGTCGATTCACTTATTTCATGTGAAGGATTTCTATAAAAACGAAGTGTTTCCCACTGTATCTGCGAGATTGAAGTAAACCCAACCCTTTTTTTCAAGAAAGACCCGAAATTAAATGAGTTTTTTCCAGAAAAATTCACCCCTATGGTTTACTATGGGAATACGGTACCATGTGGAATATGTTTTTTAGTTTCAAGTATTTCGATAAAATCGAAGTGTTTTCTATGAATTCTTGGTTAGATACATTAACTGGCTAATTTTTGTAGAGAAATAATGAAAATTAAGTGAGTTGTTGAACAAAGAATGTTTTTCAATGCTTCCCTATGGGACACAAAACGACTTCAGAAAAAGTGTAGAATTTTCTGCAGTTTAGAACGAAAATCTTTGATTTTGCCAGTTTTGACACAAATCTCATCTTAAATAATAGCCACGGGATTTCGATCCTAAAATTGATTAAACAGCTAATATAGCTTATTTTTAGGTATATTAACCTATTATCATCAAGATTTTAGCAGAAATTAAGTTTAAGTGACAAACTGATTTTACATTGTTCCTATGGGAATCCTCCCTATGCTTACCATAGGAATGTCATTCAATGCGGAATAACTTTTTTATTTTCACGGATTTCGATAAAAACCGATGTGATTCCACGTATTTCTACGTAAATTAATTAAACCTGCTAGTTTTTTTAAATAAAGACACTAAATTAAATTAGTTTTTCCAGAAAAAATCAGCCCATTGCTTTACTATGGGAATACGGTACCATGTGGAATATCTTTTTTAGTTTCAAGTATTTCGATAAAAACGAAGTGTTTCCAAGTATATCTACGAGAATAAAGTTAATTTGCCAGATTTTGTAAAGAAAGAACGGAAATTAAGTTAGTTTTTTCCAGAACAATTCACCCCTATGCTTTACTATGGGAATTATGGGAATCCTCCCTATGCTTTACTATGGGAAACAAATACCATGTCGATTCACTTATTTCATGTGAAGGATTTCTATAAAAACGAAGTGTTTCCCACTGTATCTGCGAGATTGAAGTAAACCCAACCCTTTTTTTCAAGAAACACCCGAAATTAAATGAGTTTTTCCAGAAAATTCACCCCTATGGTTTACTATGGGAATACGGTACCATGTGGAATATGTTTTTTAGTTTCAAGTATTTCGATAAATCGAAGTGTTTTCTATGAATTCTTGGTTAGATACATTAACTGGCTAATTTTTTGTAGAGAAATAATGAAAATTAAGTGAGTTGTTGAACAAAGAATGTTTTTCAATGCTTCCCTATGGGACACAAAACGACTTCAGAAAAAGTGTAGAATTTTCTGCAGTTTAGAACGAAAATCTTTGATTTTGCCAGTTTTGACACAAATCTCATCTTAAATAATAGCCACGGATTTCGATCCTAAAATTGATTAAACAGCTAATATAGCTTATTTTTAGGTATATTAACCTATTATCATCAAGATTTTAGCAGAAATTAAGTTTAAGTGAGAAACTGATTTTACATTGTTCTTATGGGAATCCTCCCTATGCTTACCACAGCAATGTCATTCAATGCGGAATAACTTTTTTATTTTCACGGATTTCGATAAAAGCCGATGTGATTCCACGTATTTCTACGTAAATTAATTAAACCTGCTAGTTTTTTTAAATAAAGACACTAAATTAAATTAGTTTTTCCAGAAAAAATCAGCCCATTGCTTACTATGGGAATACGGTACCATGTGGAATATCTTTTTAGTTTCAAGTATTTCGATAAAAACGAAGTGTTTCCCAGTATATCTACGAGAATAAAGTTAATTTGCCAGATTTTGTAAAGAAAGAACGGAAATTAAGTTAGTTTTTTCCAGAACAATTCACCCCTATGCTTTACTATGGGAATCCTCCCTATGCTTTACTATGGGAAAAAATACCATGTCGATTCACTTATTTCATGTGAAGGATTTCAATAAAAACGAAGTGTTTCCCACTTTATCTGCGTGAACGAAGTAATTCCGCCCCTTTTTTTCAAGAAAGACCCGAAATTAAATGAGTTTTTCCAGAAAAATTCACCCTATGGTTTACTATGGGAATATGGTACCATGTGGAGTATCTTTTTTAGTTTCAAGTATTTCGATAAAAACGAAGTGTTTCCCAGTATATCTACAAGAATTAAGTTAACTTGCCACATTTTATAAAGAAAAAACGGAAATTAAGTTAGTTTTTTCCATTGCAATTCACCCCTATGCTTTACTATGGGAATCCTCCCTATGCTTTACTATGGAAACAAATACCATGTCGATTCACTTATTTCATGTGAAGGATTTCTATAAAAACGAAGTGTTTCCCACTGTATCTGCGAGATTGAAGTAAACCCAACCCTTTTTTTCAAGAAACACCCGAAATTAAATGAGTTTTTCCAGAAAAATTGCTTTACTATGGGAATACGGTACCATGTGGAATATGTTTTTTAGTTTCAAGTATTTCGATAAAATCGAAGTGTTTTCTATGAATTCTTGGTTAGATACATTAACTGGCTAATTTTTGTAGAGAAATAATGAAAATTAAGTGAGTTGTTGAACAAAGAATGTTTTTCAATGCTTCCCTATGGGACACAAAACGACTTCAGAAAAAGTGTAGAATTTTCTGCAGTTTAGAACGAAAATCTTTGATTTTGCCAGTTTTGACACAAATCTCATCTTAAATAATAGCCACGGATTTCGATCCTAAAATTGATTAAACAGCTAATATAGCTTATTTTTAGGTATATTAACCTATTATCATCAAGATTTTAGCAGAAATTAAGTTTAAGTGAGAAACTGATTTTACATTGTTCCTATGGGAATCCTCCCTATGCTTACCATAGGAATGTCATTCAATGCGGAATAACTTTTTTATTTTCACGGATTTCGATAAAAGCCGATGTGATTCCACGTATTTCTACGTAAATTAATTAAACCTGCTAGTTTTTTTAAATAAAGACACTAAATTAAATTAGTTTTCCAGAAAAAATCAGCCCATTGCTTTACTATGGGAATACGGTACCATGTGGAATATCTTTTTTAGTTTCAAGTATTTCGATAAAAACGAAGTGTTTCCAAGTATATCTACGAGAATAAAGTTAATTTGCCAGATTTTGTAAGAAAGAACGGAAATTAAGTTAGTTTTTTCCAGAACAATTCACCCCCTATGCTTTACTATGGGAATCCTCCCTATGCTTTACTATGGGAAAAAATACAATGTCGATTCACTTATTTCATGTGAAGGATTTCAATAAAAACGAAGTGTTTCCCACTTTATCTGCGTGAACGAAGTAATTCCGCCCCTTTTTTTCAAGAAAGACCCGAAATTAAATGAGTTTCTGCAGAAAAATTCACCCCTATGGTTTACTATGGGAATATGGTACCATGTGGAGTATCTTTTTTAGTTTCAAGTATTTCGATAAAAACGAAGTGTTTCCCAGTATATCTACAAGAATTAAGTTAACTTGCCACATTTTATAAAGAAAAAACGGAAATTAAGTTAGTTTTTTCCATTGCAATTGACCCCTATGCTTTACTATGGGAATCCTCCCTATGCTTTACTATGGGAAACAAATACCATGTCGATTCACTTATTTCATGTGAAGGATTTCTATAAAAACGAAGTGTTTCCCACTGTATCTGCGAGATTGAAGTAAACCCAACCCTTTTTTTCAAGAAAGACCCGAAATTAAATGAGTTTTTTCCAGAAAAATTCACCCCTATGGTTTACTATGGGAATACGGTACCATGTGGAATATGTTTTTTAGTTTCAAGTATTTCGATAAAATCGAAGTGTTTTCTATGAATTCTTGGTTAGATACATTAACTGGCTAATTTTTGTAGAGAAATAATGAAAATTAAGTGAGTTGTTGAACAAAGAATGTTTTTCAATGCTTCCCTATGGGACACAAAACGACTTCAGAAAAAGTGTAGAATTTTCTGCAGTTTAGAACGAAAATCTTTGATTTTGCCAGTTTTGACACAAATCTCATCTTAAATAATAGCCACGGATTTCGATCCTAAAATTGATTAAACAGCTAATATAGCTTATTTTTAGGTATATTAACCTATTATCATCAAGATTTTAGCAGAAATTAAGTTTAAGTGACAAACTGATTTTACATTGTTCCTATGGGAATCCTCCCTATGCTTACCATAGCAATGTCATTCAATGCGGAATAACTTTTTTATTTTCACGGATTTCGATAAAAACCGATGTGATTCCACGTATTTCTACGTAAATTAATTAAACCTGCTAGTTTTTTTAAATAAAGACACTAAATTAAATTAGTTTTTCCAGAAAAAATCAGCCCATTGCTTTACTATGGGAATACGGTACCATGTGGAATATGTTTTTTAGTTTCAAGTATTTCGATAAAAACGAAGTGTTTCCCAGTATATCTACGAGAATAAAGTTAATTTGCCAGATTTTGTAAAGAAAGAACGGAAATTAAGTTAGTTTTTTCCAGAACAATTCACCCCTATGCTTTACTATGGGAATCCTCCCTATGCTTTACTATGGGAAAAAATACCATGTCCATTCACTTATTTCATGTGAAGGATTTCAATAAAAACGAAGTGTTTCCCACTGTATCTGCGTGAACGAAGTAATTCCGCCCCTTTTTTTCAAGAAAGACCCGAAATTAAATGAGTTTTTCCAGAAAAATTCACCCCTATGGTTTACTATGGGAATATGGTACCATGTGGAGTATCTTTTTTAGTTTCAAGTATTTCGATAAAACCGAAGTGTTTCCCAGTATATCTACAAGAATTAAGTTAACTTGCCACATTTTGTAAAGAAAAAACGGAAATTAAGTTAGTTTTTTCCATTGCAATTCAGCCCTATGCTTTACTATGGGAATCCTCCCTATGCTTTACTATGGGAAACAAATACCATGTCGATTCACTTATTTCATGTGAAGGATTTCTATAAAAACGAAGTGTTTCCCACTGTATCTGCGAGATTGAAGTAAACCCAACCCTTTTTTTCAAGAAACACCCGAAATTAAATGAGTTTTTTCCAGAAAAATTCACCCCTATGGTTTACTATGGGAATACGGTACCATGTGGAATATGTTTTTTAGTTTCAAGTATTTCGATAAAATCGAAGTGTTTTCTATGAATTCTTGGTTAGATACATTAACTGGCTAATTTTTGTAGAGAAATAATGAAAATTAAGTGAGTTGTTGAACAAAGAATGTTTTTCAATGCTTCCCTATGGGACACAAAACGACTTCAGAAAAAGTGTAGAATTTTCTGCAGTTTAGAACGAAAATCTTTGATTTTGCCAGTTTTGACACAAATCTCATCTTAAATAATAGCCACGGATTTCGATCCTAAAATTGATTAAACAGCTAATATAGCTTATTTTTAGGTATATTAACCTATTATCATCAATATTTTAGCAGAAATTAAGTTTAAGTGAGAAACTGATTTTACATTGTTCCTATGGGAATCCTCCCTATGCTTACCATAGGAATGTCATTCAATGCGGAATAACTTTTTTATTTTCACGGATTTCGATAAAAGCCGATGTGATTCCACGTATTTCTACGTAAATTAATTAAACCTGCTAGTTTTTTTTAAATAAAGACACTAAATTAAATTAGTTTTTCCAGAAAAAATCAGCCCATTGCTTTACTATGGGAATACGGTACCATGTGGAATATCTTTTTTAGTTTCAAGTATTTCGATAAAAACGAAGTGTTTCCAAGTATATCTACGAGAATAAAGTTAATTTGCCAGATTTTGTAAAGAAAGAACGGAAATTAAGTTAGTTTTTTCCAGAACAATTCACCCCTATGCTTTACTATGGGAATCCTCCCTATGCTTTACTATGGGAAAAAATACCATGTCGATTCACTTATTTCATGTGAAGGATTTCAATAAAAACGAAGTGTTTCCCACTTTATCTGCGTGAACGAAGTAATTCCGCCCCTTTTTTTCAAGAAAGACCCGAAATTAAATGAGTTTCTGCAGAAAAATTCACCCCTATGGTTTACTATGGGAATATGGTACCATGTGGAGTATCTTTTTTAGTTTCAAGTATTTCGATAAAAACGAAGTGTTTCCCAGTATATCTACAAGAATTAAGTTAACTTGCCACATTTTATAAAGAAAAAACGGAAATTAAGTTAGTTTTTTCCATTGCAATTCACCCCTATGCTTTACTATGGGAATCCTCCCTATGCTTTACTATGGGAAACAAATACCATGTCGATTCACTTATTTCATGTGAAGGATTTCTATAAAAACGAAGTGTTTCCCACTGTATCTGCGAGATTGAAGTAAACCCAACCCTTTTTTTCAAGAAAGACCCGAAATTAAATGAGTTTTTTCCAGAAAAATTCACCCCTATGGTTTACTATGGGAATACGGTACCATGTGGAATATGTTTTTTAGTTTCAAGTATTTCGATAAAATCGAAGTGTTTTCTATGAATTCTTGGTTAGATACATTAACTGGCTAATTTTTGTAGAGAAATAATGAAAATTAAGTGAGTTGTTGAACAAAGAATGTTTTTCAATGCTTCCCTATGGGACACAAAACGACTTCAGAAAAAGTGTAGAATTTTCTGCAGTTTAGAACGAAAATCTTTGATTTTGCCAGTTTTGACACAAATCTCATCTTAAATAATAGCCACGGATTTCGATCCTAAAATTGATTAAACAGCTAATATAGCTTATTTTTAGGTATATTAACCTATTATCATCAAGATTTTAGCAGAAATTAAGTTTAAGTGACAAACTGATTTTACATTGTTCCTATGGGAATCCTCCCTATGCTTACCATAGGAATGTCATTCAATGCGGAATAACTTTTTTATTTTCACGGATTTCAATAAAAGCCGATGTGATTCCACGTATTTCTACGTAAATTAATTAAACCTGCTAGTTTTTTTAAATAAAGACACTAAATTAAATTAGTTTTTCCAGAAAAAATCAGCCCATTGCTTTACTATGGGAATACGGTACCATGTGGAATATCTTTTTTAGTTTCAAGTATTTCGATAAGAACGAAGTGTTTCCCAGTATATCTACGAGAATAAAGTTAATTTGCCAGATTTTGTAAAGAAAGAACGGAAATTAAGTTAGTTTTTTCCAGAACAATTCACCCCTATGCTTTACTATGGGAATCCTCCCTATGCTTTACTATGGGAAAAAATACCATGTCGATTCACTTATTTCATGTGAAGGATTTCAATAAAAACGAAGTGTTTCCCACTGTATCTGCGTGAACGAAGTAATTCCGCCCCTTTTTTTCAAGAAAGACCCGAAATTAAATGAGTTTTTCCAGAAAAATTCACCCCTATGGTTTACTATGGGAATATGGTACCATGTGGAGTATCTTTTTTAGTTTCAAGTATTTCGATAAAAACGAAGTGTTTCCCAGTATATCTACAAGAATTAAGTTAACTTGCCACATTTTGTAAAGAAAAAACGGAAATTAAGTTAGTTTTTTCCATTGCAATTCAGCCCTATGCTTTACTATGGGAATCCTCCCTATGCTTTACTATGGGAAACAAATACCATGTCGATTCACTTATTTCATATGAAGGATTTCTATAAAAACGAAGTGTTTCCCACTTTATCTGCGTGAACGAAGTAATTCCGCCCCTTTTTTTTGAAGAAAGACCCGAAATTAAATGAGTTTTTCCAGAAAAATTCACCCCTATGGTTTACTATGGGAATATGGTACCATGTGGAGTATCTTTTTTAGTTTCAAGTATTTCGATAAAAACGAAGTGTTTCCCAGTATATCTACAAGAAATAAGTTAACTTGCCACATTTTATAAAGAAAAAACGGAAATTAAGTTAGTTTTTTCCATTGCAATTCACCCCTATGCTTTACTATGGGAATCCTCCCTATGCTTTACTATGGGAAACAAATACCATGTCGATTCACTTATTTCATGTGAAGGATTTCTATAAAAACGAAGTGTTTCCCACTGTATCTGCGAGATTGAAGTAAACCCAACCCTTTTTTTCAAGAAAGACCCGAAATTAAATGAGTTTTTTCCAGAAAAATTCACCCCTATGGTTTACTATGGGAATACGGTACCATGTGGAATATGTTTTTTAGTTTCAAGTATTTCGATAAAATCGAAGTGTTTTCTATGAATTCTTGGTTAGATACATTAACTGGCTAATTTTTGTAGAGAAATAATGAAAATTAAGTGAGTTGTTGAACAAAGAATGTTTTTCAATGCTTCCCTATGGGACACAAAACGACTTCAGAAAAAGTGTAGAATTTTCTGCAGTTTAGAACGAAAATCTTTGATTTTGCCAGTTTTGACACAAATCTCATCTTAAATAATAGCCATGGATTTCGATCCTAAAATTGATTAAACAGCTAATATAGCAGCTTATTTTTAGGTATATCAACCTATTATCATCAAGATTTTAGCAGAAATTAAGTTTAAGTGAGAAACTGATTTTACATTGTTCCTATGGGAATCCTCCCTATGCTTACCATAGGAATGTCATTCAATGCGGAATAACTTTTTTATTTTCACGGATTTCGATAAAAAGCCGATGTGATTCCACGTATTTCTACGTAAATTAATTAAACCTGCTAGATTTTTAAATAAAGACACTAAATTAAATTAGTTTTTCCAGAAAAAATCAGCCCATTGCTTTACTATGGGAATACGGTACCATGTGGAATATCTTTTTTAGTTTCAAGTATTTCGATAAAAACGAAGTGTTTCCAAGTATATCTACGAGAATAAAGTTAATTTGCCAGATTTTGTAAAGAAAGAACGGAAATTAAGTTAGTTTTTTCCAGAACAATTCACCCTATGCTTTACTATGGGAATCCTCCCTATGCTTTACTATGGGAAACAAATACCATGTCGATTCACTTATTTCATATGAAGGATTTCTATAAAAACGAAGTGTTTCCCACTGTATCTGCGAGATTGAAGTAAACCCAACCCTTTTTTTCAAGAAACACCCGAAATTAAATGAGTTTTTCCAGAAAAATTCACCCTATGGTTTACTATGGGAATACGGTACCATGTGGAATATGTTTTTTAGTTTCAAGTATTTCGATAAAATCGAAGTGTTTTCTATGAATTCTTGGTTAGATACATTAACTGGCTAATTTTTGTAGAGAAATAATGAAAATTAAGTGAGTTGTTGAACAAAGAATGTTTTTCAATGCTTCCCTATGGGACACAAAACGACTTCAGAAAAAGTGTAGAATTTTCTGCAGTTTAGAACGAAAATCTTTGATTTTGCCAGTTTTGACACAATCTCATCTTAAATAATAGCCACGGATTTCGATCCTAAAATTGATTAAACAGCTAATATAGCTTATTTTTAGGTATATTAACCTATTATCATCAAGATTTTAGCAGAAATTAAGTTTAAGTGAGAAACTGATTTTTACATTGTTCCTATGGGAATCCTCCCTATGCTTACCATAGGAATGTCATTCAATGCGGAATAACTTTTTTATTTTCACGGATTTCGATAAAAGCGATGTGATTCCACGTATTTCTACGTAAATTAATTAAACCTGCTAGTTTTTTTAAATAAAGACACTAAATTAAATTAGTTTTTCCAGAAAAAATCAGCCCATTGCTTTACTATGGGAATACGGTACCATGTGGAATATCTTTTTTAGTTTCAAGTATTTCGATAAAAACGAAGTGTTTCCAAGTATATCTACGAGAATAAAGTTAATTTGCCAGATTTTGTAAAGAAAGAACGGAAATTAAGTTAGTTTTTTCCAGAACAATTCACCCCTATGCTTTACTATGGGAATCCTCCCTATGCTTTACTATGGGAAAAAATACCATGTCGATTCACTTATTTCATGTGAAGGATTTCAATAAAAACGAAGTGTTTCCCACTTTATCTGCGTGAACGAAGTAATTCCGCCCCTTTTTTTCAAGAAAGACCCGAAATTAAATGAGTTTCTGCAGAAAAATTCACCCCTATGGTTTACTATGGGAATATGGTACCATGTGGAGTATCTTTTTTAGTTTCAAGTATTTCGATAAAAACGAAGTGTTTCCCAGTATATCTACAAGAATTAAGTTAACTTGCCACATTTTATAAAGAAAAAACGGAAATTAAGTTAGTTTTTTCCATTGCAATTCACCCCTATGCTTTACTATGGGAATCCTCCCTATGCTTTACTATGGGAAACAAATACCATGTCGATTCACTTATTTCATGTGAAGGATTTCTATAAAAACGAAGTGTTTCCCACTGTATCTGCGAGATTGAAGTAAACCCAACCCTTTTTTTCAAGAAAGACCCGAAATTAAATGAGTTTTTTCCAGAAAAATTCACCCCTATGGTTTACTATGGGAATACGGTACCATGTGGAATATGTTTTTTAGTTTCAAGTATTTCGATAAAATCGAAGTGTTTTCTATGAATTCTTGGTTAGATACATTAACTGGCTAATTTTTGTAGAGAAATAATGAAAATTAAGTGAGTTGTTGAACAAAGAATGTTTTTCAATGCTTCCCTATGGGACACAAAACGACTTCAGAAAAAGTGTAGAATTTTCTGCAGTTTAGAACGAAAATCTTTGATTTTGCCAGTTTTGACACAAATCTCATCTTAAATAATAGCCACGGATTTCGATCCTAAAATTGATTAAACAGCTAATATAGCTTATTTTTAGGTATATTAACCTATTATCATCAAGATTTTAGCAGAAATTAAGTTTAAGTGACAAACTGATTTTACATTGTTCCTATGGGAATCCTCCCTATGCTTACCATAGGAATGTCATTCAATGCGGAATAACTTTTTTATTTTCACGGATTTCGATAAAAGCCGATGTGATTCCACGTATTTCTACGTAAATTAATTAAACCTGCTAGTTTTTTTTAAATAAAGACACTAAATTAAATTAGTTTTTCTAGAAAAAATCAGCCCATTGCTTTACTATGGGAATACGGTACCATGTGGAATATCTTTTTTAGTTTCAAGTATTTCGATAAGAACGAAGTGTTTCCCAGTATATCTACGAGAATAAAGTTAATTTGCCAGATTTTGTAAAGAAAGAACGGAAATTAAGTTAGTTTTTTCCAGAACAATTCACCCCTATGCTTTACTATGGGAATCCTCCCTATGCTTTACTATGGGAAAAAATACCATGTCGATTCACTTATTTCATGTGAAGGATTTCAATAAAAACGAAGTGTTTCCCACTGTATCTGCGTGAACGAAGTAATTCCGCCCCTTTTTTTCAAGAAAGACCCGAAATTAAATGAGTTTTTCCAGAAAAATTCACCCCTATGGTTTACTATGGGAATATGGTACCATGTGGAGTATCTTTTTTAGTTTCAAGTATTTCGATAAAAACGAAGTGTTTCCCAGTATATCTACAAGAATTAAGTTAACTTGCCACATTTTGTAAAGAAAAAACGGAAATTAAGTTAGTTTTTTCCATTGCAATTCAGCCCTATGCTTTACTATGGGAATCCTCCCTATGCTTTACTATGGGAAACAAATACCATGTCGATTCACTTATTTCATATGAAGGATTTCTATAAAAACGAAGTGTTTCCCACTTTATCTGCGTGAACGAAGTAATTCCGCCCCTTTTTTTTGAAGAAAGACCCGAAATTAAATGAGTTTTTCCAGAAAAATTCACCCCTATGGTTTACTATGGGAATATGGTACCATGTGGAGTATCTTTTTTAGTTTCAAGTATTTCGATAAAAACGAAGTGTTTCCCAGTATATCTACAAGAAATAAGTTAACTTGCCACATTTTATAAAGAAAAAACGGAAATTAAGTTAGTTTTTTCCATTGCAATTCACCCCTATGCTTTACTATGGGAATCCTCCCTATGCTTTACTATGGGAAACAAATACCATGTCGATTCACTTATTTCATGTGAAGGATTTCTATAAAAACGAAGTGTTTCCCACTGTATCTGCGAGATTGAAGTAAACCCAACCCTTTTTTTCAAGAAAGACCCGAAATTAAATGAGTTTTTTCCAGAAAAATTCACCCCTATGGTTTACTATGGGAATACGGTACCATGTGGAATATGTTTTTTAGTTTCAAGTATTTCGATAAAATCGAAGTGTTTTCTATGAATTCTTGGTTAGATACATTAACTGGCTAATTTTTGTAGAGAAATAATGAAAATTAAGTGAGTTGTTGAACAAAGAATGTTTTTCAATGCTTCCCTATGGGACACAAAACGACTTCAGAAAAAGTGTAGAATTTTCTGCAGTTTAGAACGAAAATCTTTGATTTTGCCAGTTTTGACACAAATCTCATCTTAAATAATAGCCATGGATTTCGATCCTAAAATTGATTAAACAGCTAATATAGCTTATTTTTAGGTATATCAACCTATTATCATCAAGATTTTAGCAGAAATTAAGTTTAAGTGAGAAACTGATTTTACATTGTTCCTATGGGAATCCTCCCTATGCTTACCATAGGAATGTCATTCAATGCGGAATAACTTTTTTATTTTCACGGATTTCGATAAAAGCCGATGTGATTCCACGTATTTCTACGTAAATTAATTAAACCTGCTAGATTTTTTAAATAAAGACACTAAATTAAATTAGTTTTTCCAGAAAAAATCAGCCCATTGCTTTACTATGGGAATACGGTACCATGTGGAATATCTTTTTTAGTTTCAAGTATTTCGATAAAAACGAAGTGTTTCCAAGTATATCTACGAGAATAAAGTTAATTTGCCAGATTTTGTAAAGAAAGAACGGAAATTAAGTTAGTTTTTTCCAGAACAATTCACCCCTATGCTTTACTATGGGAATCCTCCCTATGCTTTACTATGGGAAACAAATACCATGTCGATTCACTTATTTCATATGAAGGATTTCTATAAAAACGAAGTGTTTCCCACTGTATCTGCGAGATTGAAGTAAACCCAACCCTTTTTTTCAAGAAACACCCGAAATTAAATGAGTTTTTCCAGAAAAATTCACCCCTATGGTTTACTATGGGAATACGGTACCATGTGGAATATGTTTTTTAGTTTCAAGTATTTCGATAAAATCGAAGTGTTTTCTATGAATTCTTGGTTAGATACATTAACTGGCTAATTTTTGTAGAGAAATAATGAAAATTAAGTGAGTTGTTGAACAAAGAATGTTTTTCAATGCTTCCCTATGGGACACAAAACGACTTCAGAAAAAGTGTAGAATTTTCTGCAGTTTAGAACGAAAATCTTTGATTTTGCCAGTTTTGACACAAATCTCATCTTAAATAATAGCCACGGATTTCGATCCTAAAATTGATTAAACAGCTAATATAGCTTATTTTTAGGTATATTAACCTATTATCATCAAGATTTTAGCAGAAATTAAGTTTAAGTGAGAAACTGATTTTACATTGTTCCTATGGGAATCCTCCCTATGCTTACCATAGGAATGTCATTCAATGCGGAATAACTTTTTTATTTTCACGGATTTCGATAAAAGCCGATGTGATTCCACGTATTTCTACGTAAATTAATTAAACCTGCTAGTTTTTTTAAATAAAGACACTAAATTAAATTAGTTTTTCCAGAAAAAATCAGCCCATTGCTTTACTATGGGAATACGGTACCATGTGGAATATCTTTTTTAGTTTCAAGTATTTCGATAAAAACGAAGTGTTTCCAAGTATATCTACGAGAATAAAGTTAATTTGCCAGATTTTGTAAAGAAAGAACGGAAATTAAGTTAGTTTTTTCCAGAACAATTCACCCCTATGCTTTACTATGGGAATCCTCCCTATGCTTTACTATGGGAAAAAATACCATGTCGATTCACTTATTTCATGTGAAGGATTTCAATAAAAACGAAGTGTTTCCCACTTTATCTGCGTGAACGAAGTAATTCCGCCCCTTTTTTTCAAGAAAGACCCGAAATTAAATGAGTTTCTGCAGAAAAATTCACCCCTATGGTTTACTATGGGAATATGGTACCATGTGGAGTATCTTTTTTAGTTTCAAGTATTTCGATAAAAACGAAGTGTTTCCCAGTATATCTACAAGAATTAAGTTAACTTGCCACATTTTATAAAGAAAAAACGGAAATTAAGTTAGTTTTTTCCATTGCAATTCACCCCTATGCTTTACTATGGGAATCCTCCCTATGCTTTACTATGGGAAACAAATACCATGTCGATTCACTTATTTCATGTGAAGGATTTCTATAAAAACGAAGTGTTTCCCACTGTATCTGCGAGATTGAAGTAAACCCAACCCTTTTTTTCAAGAAAGACCCGAAATTAAATGAGTTTTTTCCAGAAAAATTCACCCCTATGGTTTACTATGGGAATACGGTACCATGTGGAATATGTTTTTTAGTTTCAAGTATTTCGATAAAATCGAAGTGTTTTCTATGAATTCTTGGTTAGATACATTAACTGGCTAATTTTTGTAGAGAAATAATGAAAATTAAGTGAGTTGTTGAACAAAGAATGTTTTTCAATGCTTCCCTATGGGACACAAAACGACTTCAGAAAAAGTGTAGAATTTTCTGCAGTTTAGAACGAAAATCTTTGATTTTGCCAGTTTTGACACAAATCTCATCTTAAATAATAGCCACGGATTTCGATCCTAAAATTGATTAAACAGCTAATATAGCTTATTTTTAGGTATATTAACCTATTATCATCAAGATTTTAGCAGAAATTAAGTTTAAGTGACAAACTGATTTTACATTGTTCCTATGGGAATCCTCCCTATGCTTACCATAGGAATGTCATTCAATGCGGAATAACTTTTTTATTTTCACGGATTTCGATAAAAGCCGATGTGATTCCACGTATTTCTACGTAAATTAATTAAACCTGCTAGTTTTTTTTAAATAAAGACACTAAATTAAATTAGTTTTTCTAGAAAAAATCAGCCCATTGCTTTACTATGGGAATACGGTACCATGTGGAATATCTTTTTTAGTTTCAAGTATTTCGATAAGAACGAAGTGTTTCCCAGTATATCTACGAGAATAAAGTTAATTTGCCAGATTTTGTAAAGAAAGAACGGAAATTAAGTTAGTTTTTTCCAGAACAATTCACCCCTATGCTTTACTATGGGAATCCTCCCTATGCTTTACTATGGGAAAAAATACCATGTCGATTCACTTATTTCATGTGAAGGATTTCAATAAAAACGAAGTGTTTCCCACTGTATCTGCGTGAACGAAGTAATTCCGCCCCTTTTTTTCAAGAAAGACCCGAAATTAAATGAGTTTTTCCAGAAAAATTCACCCCTATGGTTTACTATGGGAATATGGTACCATGTGGAGTATCTTTTTTAGTTTCAAGTATTTCGATAAAAACGAAGTGTTTCCCAGTATATCTACAAGAATTAAGTTAACTTGCCACATTTTGTAAAGAAAAAACGGAAATTAAGTTAGTTTTTTCCATTGCAATTCAGCCCTATGCTTTACTATGGGAATCCTCCCTATGCTTTACTATGGGAAACAAATACCATGTCGATTCACTTATTTCATATGAAGGATTTCTATAAAAACGAAGTGTTTCCCACTTTATCTGCGTGAACGAAGTAATTCCGCCCCTTTTTTTCAAGAAAGACCCGAAATTAAATGAGTTTTTTCCAGAAAAATTCACCCCTATGGTTTACTATGGGAATACGGTACCATGTGGAATATGTTTTTTAGTTTCAAGTATTTCGATAAAATCGAAGTGTTTTCTATGAATTCTTGGTTAGATACATTAACTGGCTAATTTTTGTAGAGAAATAATGAAAATTAAGTGAGTTGTTGAACAAAGAATGTTTTTCAATGCTTCCCTATGGGACACAAAACGACTTCAGAAAAAGTGTAGAATTTTCTGCAGTTTAGAACGAAAATCTTTGATTTTGCCAGTTTTGACACAAATCTCATCTTAAATAATAGCCACGGATTTCGATCCTAAAATTGATTAAACAGCTAATATAGCTTATTTTTAGGTATATCAACCTATTATCATCAAGATTTTAGCAGAAATTAAGTTTAAGTGAGAAACTGATTTTACATTGTTCCTATGGGAATCCTCCCTATGCTTACCATAGCAATATCATTCAATGCGGAATAACTTTTTTATTTTCACGGATTTCGATAAAAACCGATGTGATTCCACGTATTTCTACGTAAATTAATTAAACCTGCTAGTTTTTTTAAATAAAGACACTAAATTAAATTAGTTTTTCCAGAAAAAATCAGCCCATTGCTTTACTATGGGAATACGGTACCATGTGGAATATCTTTTTTAGTTTCAAGTATTTCGATAAAAACGAAGTGTTTCCCAGTATATCTACGAGAATAAAGTTAATTTGCCAGATTTTGTAAAGAAAGAAGGGAAATTAAGTTAGTTTTTTCCAGAACAATTCACCCCTATGCTTTACTATGGGAATCCTCCCTATGCTTTACTATGGGAAAAAATACCATGTCCATTCACTTATTTCATGTGAAGGATTTCAATAAAAACGAAGTGTTTCCCACTGTATCTGCGTGAACGAAGTAATTCCGCCCCTTTTTTTCAAGAAAGACCCGAAATTAAATGAGTTTTTCCAGAAAAATTCACCCCTATGGTTTACTATGGGAATATGGTACCATGTGGAGTATCTTTTTTAGTTTCAAGTATTTCGATAAAACCGAAGTGTTTCCCAGTATATCTACAAGAATTAAGTTAACTTGCCACATTTTGTAAAGAAAAAACGGAAATTAAGTTAGTTTTTTCCATTGCAATTCAGCCCTATGCTTTACTATGGGAATCCTCCCTATGCTTTACTATGGGAAACAAATACCATGTCGATTCACTTATTTCATGTGAAGGATTTCTATAAAAACGAAGTGTTTCCCACTGTATCTGCGAGATTGAAGTAAACCCAACCCTTTTTTTCAAGAAACACCCGAAATTAAATGAGTTTTTTCCAGAAAAATTCACCCCTATGGTTTACTATGGGAATACGGTACCATGTGGAATATGTTTTTTAGTTTCAAGTATTTCGATAAAATCGAAGTGTTTTCTATGAATTCTTGGTTAGATACATTAACTGGCTAATTTTTGTAGAGAAATAATGAAAATTAAGTGAGTTGTTGAACAAAGAATGTTTTTCAATGCTTCCCTATGGGACACAAAACGACTTCAGAAAAAGTGTAGAATTTTCTGCAGTTTAGAACGAAAATCTTTGATTTTGCCAGTTTTGACACAAATCTCATCTTAAATAATAGCCACGGATTTCGATCCTAAAATTGATTAAACAGCTAATATAGCTTATATTTAGGTATATTAACCTATTATCATCAATATTTTAGCAGAAATTAAGTTTAAGTGAGAAACTGATTTTACATTGTTCCTATGGGAATCCTCCCTATGCTTACCATAGGAATGTCATTCAATGCGGAATAACTTTTTTAGTTTCACGGATTTCGATAAAAGCCGATGTGATTCCACGTATTTCTACGTAAATTAATTAAACCTGCTAGTTTTTTTAAATAAAGACACTAAATTAAATTAGTTTTTCCAGAAAAAATCAGCCCATTGCTTTACTATGGGAATACGGTACCATGTGGAATATCTTTTTTAGTTTCAAGTATTTCGATAAAAACGAAGTGTTTCCAAGTATATCTACGAGAATAAAGTTAATTTGCCAGATTTTGTAAAGAAAGAACGGAAATTAAGTTAGTTTTTTCCAGAACAATTCACCCCTATGCTTTACTATGGGAATCCTCCCTATGCTTTACTATGGGAAACAAATACCATGTCGATTCACTTATTTCATGTGAAGGATTTCTATAAAAACGAAGTGTTTCCCACTGTATCTGCGAGATTGAAGTAAACCCAACCCTTTTTTTCAAGAAACACCCGAAATTAAATGAGTTTTTCCAGAAAAATTCACCCCTATGGTTTACTATGGGAATACGGTACCATGTGGAATATGTTTTTTAGTTTCAAGTATTTCGATAAAATCGAAGTGTTTTCTATGAATTCTTGGTTAGATACATTAACTGGCTAATTTTTTGTAGAGAAATAATGAAAATTAAGTGAGTTGTTGAACAAAGAATGTTTTTCAATGCTTCCCTATGGGACACAAAACGACTTCAGAAAAAGTGTAGAATTTTCTGCAGTTTAGAACGAAAATCTTTGATTTTGCCAGTTTTGACACAAATCTCATCTTAAATAATAGCCACGGATTTCGATCCTAAAATTGATTAAACAGCTAATATAGCTTATTTTTAGGTATATTAACCTATTATCATCAAGATTTTAGCAGAAATTAAGTTTAAGTGAGAAACTGATTTTACCTTGTTCTTATGGGAATCCTCCCTATGCTTACCACAGCAATGTCATTCAATGCGGAATAACTTTTTTATTTTCACGGATTTCGATAAAAGCCGATGTGATTCCACGTATTTCTACGTAAATTAATTAAACCTGCTAGTTTTTTTAAATAAAGACACTAAATTAAATTAGTTTTTCCAGAAAAAATCAGCCCATTGCTTTACTATGGGAATACGGTACCATGTGGAATATCTTTTTTAGTTTCAAGTATTTCGATAAAAACGAAGTGTTTCCCAGTATATCTACGAGAATAAAGTTAATTTGCCAGATTTTGTAAAGAAAGAACGGAAATTAAGTTAGTTTTTTCCAGAACAATTCACCCCTATGCTTTACTATGGGAATCCTCCCTATGCTTTACTATGGGAAAAAATACCATGTCGATTCACTTATTTCATGTGAAGGATTTCAATAAAAACGAAGTGTTTCCCACTTTATCTGCGTGAACGAAGTAATTCCGCCCCTTTTTTTCAAGAAAGACCCGAAATTAAATGAGTTTTTCCAGAAAAATTCACCCCTATGGTTTACTATGGGAATATGGTACCATGTGGAGTATCTTTTTTAGTTTCAAGTATTTCGATAAAAACGAAGTGTTTCCCAGTATATCTACAAGAATTAAGTTAACTTGCCACATTTTATAAAGAAAAAACGGAAATTAAGTTAGTTTTTTCCATTGCAATTCACCCCTATGCTTTACTATGGGAATCCTCCCTATGCTTTACTATGGGAAACAAATACCATGTCGATTCACTTATTTCATGTGAAGGATTTCTATAAAAACGAAGTGTTTCCCACTGTATCTGCGAGATTGAAGTAAACCCAACCCTTTTTTTCAAGAAACACCCGAAATTAAATGAGTTTTTCCAGAAAAATTGCTTTACTATGGGAATACGGTACCATGTGGAATATGTTTTTTAGTTTCAAGTATTTCGATAAAATCGAAGTGTTTTCTATGAATTCTTGGTTAGATACATTAACTGGCTAAATTTTGTAGAGAAATAATGAACATTAAGTGAGTTGTTGAACAAAGAATGTTTTTCAATGCTTCCCTATGGGACACAAAACGACTTCAGAAAAAGTGTAGAATTTTCTGCAGTTTAGAACGAAAATCTTTGATTTTGCCAGTTTTGACACAAATCTCATCTTAAATAATAGCCACGGATTTCGATCCTAAAATTGATTAAACAGCTAATATAGCTTATGTTTAGGTATATTAACCTATTATCATCAAGATTTTAGCAGAAATTAAGTTTAAGTGAGAAACTGATTTTAACAGATATTTATTTAAAGTATACCCAGTAAAATAAAATAAAATAAAATATTTCCAGAAGCTTTCGGAACTCGTGTCCCTTTCTCAACTGACAGAATTTTTAAATACATTACAAGCAAACTGTGGCACGTTACTCATTCGTCATTGTTGTAGCACGGACGTGTGCTGCCTTGCGCCAGTGATCATCCATCAATAAAACGGTGGATATTGATGGATGATCACTGGCGCAAGGCAGCACACGTCCGTGCTACAACAATGACGAATGAGTAACGTGCCACAGTTTGCTTGTAATGTATTTAAAAATTCTGTCAGTTGAGAAAGGGACACGAGTTCCGAAAGCTTCTGGAAATATTTTATTTTATTTTATTTTACTGGGTATACTTTAAATAAATATCTGTTAAACTATGGACCCCAGTACTCCAGGCCCATTTGTCACTAAACTGATTTTACATTGTTCCTATGGGAATCCTCCCTATGCTTACCATAGGAATGTCATTCAATGCGGAATAACTTTTTTATTTTCACGGATTTCGATAAAAGCCGATGTGATTCCACGTATTTCTACGTAAATTAATTAAACCTGCTAGTTTTTTTAAATAAAGACACTAAATTAAATTAGTTTTTCCAGAAAAAATCAGCCCATTGCTTTACTATGGGAATACGGTACCATGTGGAATATCTTTTTTAGTTTCAAGTATTTCGATAAAAACGAAGTGTTTCCAAGTATATCTACGAGAATAAAGTTAATTTGCCAGATTTTGTAAAGAAAGAACGGAAATTAAGTTAGTTTTTTCCAGAACAATTCACCCCTATGCTTTACTATGGGAATCCTCCCTATGCTTTACTATGGGAAAAAATACCATGTCGATTCACTTATTTCATGTGAAGGATTTCAATAAAAACGAAGTGTTTCCCACTTTATCTGCGTGAACGAAGTAATTCCGCCCCTTTTTTTCAAGAAAGACCCGAAATTAAATGAGTTTCTGCAGAAAAATTCACCCCTATGGTTTACTATGGGAATATGGTACCATGTGGAGTATCTTTTTTAGTTTCAAGTATTTCGATAAAAACGAAGTGTTTCCCAGTATATCTACAAGAATTAAGTTAACTTGCCACATTTTATAAAGAAAAAACGGAAATTAAGTTAGTTTTTTCCATTGCAATTCACCCCTATGCTTTACTATGGGAATCCTCCCTATGCTTTACTATGGGAAACAAATACCATGTCGATTCACTTATTTCATGTGAAGGATTTCTATAAAAACGAAGTGTTTCCCACTGTATCTGCGAGATTGAAGTAAACCCAACCCTTTTTTTCAAGAAAGACCCGAAATTAAATGAGTTTTTTCCAGAAAAATTCACCCCTATGGTTTACTATGGGAATACGGTACCATGTGGAATATGTTTTTTAGTTTCAAGTATTTCGATAAAATCGAAGTGTTTTCTATGAATTCTTGGTTAGATACATTAACTGGCTAATTTTTGTAGAGAAATAATGAAAATTAAGTGAGTTGTTGAACAAAGAATGTTTTTCAATGCTTCCCTATGGGACACAAAACGACTTCAGAAAAAGTGTAGAATTTTCTGCAGTTTAGAACGAAAATCTTTGATTTTGCCAGTTTTGACACAAATCTCATCTTAAATAATAGCCACGGATTTCGATCCTAAAATTGATTAAACAGCTAATATAGCTTATTTTTAGGTATATTAACCTATTATCATCAAGATTTTAGCAGAAATTAAGTTTAAGTGACAAACTGATTTTACATTGTTCCTATGGGAATCCTCCCTATGCTTACCATAGGAATGTCATTCAATGCGGAATAACTTTTTTATTTTCACGGATTTCGATAAAAGCCGATGTGATTCCACGTATTTCTACGTAAATTAATTAAACCTGCTAGTTTTTTTTAAATAAAGACACTAAATTAAATTAGTTTTTCTAGAAAAAATCAGCCCATTGCTTTACTATGGGAATACGGTACCATGTGGAATATCTTTTTTAGTTTCAAGTATTTCGATAAGAACGAAGTGTTTCCCAGTATATCTACGAGAATAAAGTTAATTTGCCAGATTTTGTAAAGAAAGAACGGAAATTAAGTTAGTTTTTTCCAGAACAATTCACCCCTATGCTTTACTATGGGAATCCTCCCTATGCTTTACTATGGGAAAAAATACCATGTCGATTCACTTATTTCATGTGAAGGATTTCAATAAAAACGAAGTGTTTCCCACTGTATCTGCGTGAACGAAGTAATTCCGCCCCTTTTTTTCAAGAAAGACCCGAAATTAAATGAGTTTTTCCAGAAAAATTCACCCCTATGGTTTACTATGGGAATATGGTACCATGTGGAGTATCTTTTTTAGTTTCAAGTATTTCGATAAAAACGAAGTGTTTCCCAGTATATCTACAAGAATTAAGTTAACTTGCCACATTTTGTAAAGAAAAAACGGAAATTAAGTTAGTTTTTTCCATTGCAATTCAGCCCTATGCTTTACTATGGGAATCCTCCCTATGCTTTACTATGGGAAACAAATACCATGTCGATTCACTTATTTCATATGAAGGATTTCTATAAAAACGAAGTGTTTCCCACTTTATCTGCGTGAACGAAGTAATTCCGCCCCTTTTTTTCAAGAAAGACCCGAAATTAAATGAGTTTTTTCCAGAAAAATTCACCCCTATGGTTTACTATGGGAATACGGTACCATGTGGAATATGTTTTTTAGTTTCAAGTATTTCGATAAAATCGAAGTGTTTTCTATGAATTCTTGGTTAGATACATTAACTGGCTAATTTTTGTAGAGAAATAATGAAAATTAAGTGAGTTGTTGAACAAAGAATGTTTTTCAATGCTTCCCTATGGGACACAAAACGACTTCAGAAAAAGTGTAGAATTTTCTGCAGTTTAGAACGAAAATCTTTGATTTTGCCAGTTTTGACACAAATCTCATCTTAAATAATAGCCACGGATTTCGATCCTAAAATTGATTAAACAGCTAATATAGCTTATTTTTAGGTATATCAACCTATTATCATCAAGATTTTAGCAGAAATTAAGTTTAAGTGAGAAACTGATTTTACATTGTTCCTATGGGAATCCTCCCTATGCTTACCATAGCAATATCATTCAATGCGGAATAACTTTTTTATTTTCACGGATTTCGATAAAAACCGATGTGATTCCACGTATTTCTACGTAAATTAATTAAACCTGCTAGTTTTTTTAAATAAAGACACTAAATTAAATTAGTTTTTCCAGAAAAAATCAGCCCATTGCTTTACTATGGGAATACGGTACCATGTGGAATATCTTTTTTAGTTTCAAGTATTTCGATAAAAACGAAGTGTTTCCCAGTATATCTACGAGAATAAAGTTAATTTGCCAGATTTTGTAAAGAAAGAAGGGAAATTAAGTTAGTTTTTTCCAGAACAATTCACCCCTATGCTTTACTATGGGAATCCTCCCTATGCTTTACTATGGGAAAAAATACCATGTCCATTCACTTATTTCATGTGAAGGATTTCAATAAAAACGAAGTGTTTCCCACTGTATCTGCGTGAACGAAGTAATTCCGCCCCTTTTTTTCAAGAAAGACCCGAAATTAAATGAGTTTTTCCAGAAAAATTCACCCCTATGGTTTACTATGGGAATATGGTACCATGTGGAGTATCTTTTTTAGTTTCAAGTATTTCGATAAAACCGAAGTGTTTCCCAGTATATCTACAAGAATTAAGTTAACTTGCCACATTTTGTAAAGAAAAAACGGAAATTAAGTTAGTTTTTTCCATTGCAATTCAGCCCTATGCTTTACTATGGGAATCCTCCCTATGCTTTACTATGGGAAACAAATACCATGTCGATTCACTTATTTCATGTGAAGGATTTCTATAAAAACGAAGTGTTTCCCACTGTATCTGCGAGATTGAAGTAAACCCAACCCTTTTTTTCAAGAAACACCCGAAATTAAATGAGTTTTTTCCAGAAAAATTCACCCCTATGGTTTACTATGGGAATACGGTACCATGTGGAATATGTTTTTTAGTTTCAAGTATTTCGATAAAATCGAAGTGTTTTCTATGAATTCTTGGTTAGATACATTAACTGGCTAATTTTTGTAGAGAAATAATGAAAATTAAGTGAGTTGTTGAACAAAGAATGTTTTTCAATGCTTCCCTATGGGACACAAAACGACTTCAGAAAAAGTGTAGAATTTTCTGCAGTTTAGAACGAAAATCTTTGATTTTGCCAGTTTTGACACAAATCTCATCTTAAATAATAGCCACGGATTTCGATCCTAAAATTGATTAAACAGCTAATATAGCTTATATTTAGGTATATTAACCTATTATCATCAATATTTTAGCAGAAATTAAGTTTAAGTGAGAAACTGATTTTACATTGTTCCTATGGGAATCCTCCCTATGCTTACCATAGGAATGTCATTCAATGCGGAATAACTTTTTTAGTTTCACGGATTTCGATAAAAGCCGATGTGATTCCACGTATTTCTACGTAAATTAATTAAACCTGCTAGTTTTTTTAAATAAAGACACTAAATTAAATTAGTTTTTCCAGAAAAAATCAGCCCATTGCTTTACTATGGGAATACGGTACCATGTGGAATATCTTTTTTAGTTTCAAGTATTTCGATAAAAACGAAGTGTTTCCAAGTATATCTACGAGAATAAAGTTAATTTGCCAGATTTTGTAAAGAAAGAACGGAAATTAAGTTAGTTTTTTCCAGAACAATTCACCCCTATGCTTTACTATGGGAATCCTCCCTATGCTTTACTATGGGAAACAAATACCATGTCGATTCACTTATTTCATGTGAAGGATTTCTATAAAAACGAAGTGTTTCCCACTGTATCTGCGAGATTGAAGTAAACCCAACCCTTTTTTTCAAGAAACACCCGAAATTAAATGAGTTTTTCCAGAAAAATTCACCCCTATGGTTTACTATGGGAATACGGTACCATGTGGAATATGTTTTTTAGTTTCAAGTATTTCGATAAAATCGAAGTGTTTTCTATGAATTCTTGGTTAGATACATTAACTGGCTAATTTTTTGTAGAGAAATAATGAAAATTAAGTGAGTTGTTGAACAAAGAATGTTTTTCAATGCTTCCCTATGGGACACAAAACGACTTCAGAAAAAGTGTAGAATTTTCTGCAGTTTAGAACGAAAATCTTTGATTTTGCCAGTTTTGACACAAATCTCATCTTAAATAATAGCCACGGATTTCGATCCTAAAATTGATTAAACAGCTAATATAGCTTATTTTTAGGTATATTAACCTATTATCATCAAGATTTTAGCAGAAATTAAGTTTAAGTGAGAAACTGATTTTACCTTGTTCTTATGGGAATCCTCCCTATGCTTACCACAGCAATGTCATTCAATGCGGAATAACTTTTTTATTTTCACGGATTTCGATAAAAGCCGATGTGATTCCACGTATTTCTACGTAAATTAATTAAACCTGCTAGTTTTTTTAAATAAAGACACTAAATTAAATTAGTTTTTCCAGAAAAAATCAGCCCATTGCTTTACTATGGGAATACGGTACCATGTGGAATATCTTTTTTAGTTTCAAGTATTTCGATAAAAACGAAGTGTTTCCCAGTATATCTACGAGAATAAAGTTAATTTGCCAGATTTTGTAAAGAAAGAACGGAAATTAAGTTAGTTTTTTCCAGAACAATTCACCCCTATGCTTTACTATGGGAATCCTCCCTATGCTTTACTATGGGAAAAAATACCATGTCGATTCACTTATTTCATGTGAAGGATTTCAATAAAAACGAAGTGTTTCCCACTTTATCTGCGTGAACGAAGTAATTCCGCCCCTTTTTTTCAAGAAAGACCCGAAATTAAATGAGTTTTTCCAGAAAAATTCACCCCTATGGTTTACTATGGGAATATGGTACCATGTGGAGTATCTTTTTTAGTTTCAAGTATTTCGATAAAAACGAAGTGTTTCCCAGTATATCTACAAGAATTAAGTTAACTTGCCACATTTTATAAAGAAAAAACGGAAATTAAGTTAGTTTTTTCCATTGCAATTCACCCCTATGCTTTACTATGGGAATCCTCCCTATGCTTTACTATGGGAAACAAATACCATGTCGATTCACTTATTTCATGTGAAGGATTTCTATAAAAACGAAGTGTTTCCCACTGTATCTGCGAGATTGAAGTAAACCCAACCCTTTTTTTCAAGAAACACCCGAAATTAAATGAGTTTTTCCAGAAAAATTGCTTTACTATGGGAATACGGTACCATGTGGAATATGTTTTTTAGTTTCAAGTATTTCGATAAAATCGAAGTGTTTTCTATGAATTCTTGGTTAGATACATTAACTGGCTAAATTTTGTAGAGAAATAATGAACATTAAGTGAGTTGTTGAACAAAGAATGTTTTTCAATGCTTCCCTATGGGACACAAAACGACTTCAGAAAAAGTGTAGAATTTTCTGCAGTTTAGAACGAAAATCTTTGATTTTGCCAGTTTTGACACAAATCTCATCTTAAATAATAGCCACGGATTTCGATCCTAAAATTGATTAAACAGCTAATATAGCTTATGTTTAGGTATATTAACCTATTATCATCAAGATTTTAGCAGAAATTAAGTTTAAGTGAGAAACTGATTTTAACAGATATTTATTTAAAGTATACCCAGTAAAATAAAATAAAATAAAATATTTCCAGAAGCTTTCGGAACTCGTGTCCCTTTCTCAACTGACAGAATTTTTAAATACATTACAAGCAAACTGTGGCACGTTACTCATTCGTCATTGTTGTAGCACGGACGTGTGCTGCCTTGCGCCAGTGATCATCCATCAATAAAACGGTGGATATTGATGGATGATCACTGGCGCAAGGCAGCACACGTCCGTGCTACAACAATGACGAATGAGTAACGTGCCACAGTTTGCTTGTAATGTATTTAAAAATTCTGTCAGTTGAGAAAGGGACACGAGTTCCGAAAGCTTCTGGAAATATTTTATTTTATTTTATTTTACTGGGTATACTTTAAATAAATATCTGTTAAACTATGGACCCCAGTACTCCAGGCCCATTTGTCACTAAACTGATTTTACATTGTTCCTATGGGAATCCTCCCTATGCTTACCATAGGAATGTCATTCAATGCGGAATAACTTTTTTATTTTCACGGATTTCGATAAAAGCCGATGTGATTCCACGTATTTCTACGTAAATTAATTAAACCTGCTAGTTTTTTTAAATAAAGACACTAAATTAAATTAGTTTTTCCAGAAAAAATCAGCCCATTGCTTTACTATGGGAATACGGTACCATGTGGAATATCTTTTTTAGTTTCAAGTATTTCGATAAAAACGAAGTGTTTCCAAGTATATCTACGAGAATAAAGTTAATTTGCCAGATTTTGTAAAGAAAGAACGGAAATTAAGTTAGTTTTTTCCAGAACAATTCACCCCTATGCTTTACTATGGGAATCCTCCCTATGCTTTACTATGGGAAAAAATACCATGTCGATTCACTTATTTCATGTGAAGGATTTCAATAAAAACGAAGTGTTTCCCACTTTATCTGCGTGAACGAAGTAATTCCGCCCCTTTTTTTCAAGAAAGACCCGAAATTAAATGAGTTTCTGCAGAAAAATTCACCCCTATGGTTTACTATGGGAATATGGTACCATGTGGAGTATCTTTTTTAGTTTCAAGTATTTCGATAAAAACGAAGTGTTTCCCAGTATATCTACAAGAATTAAGTTAACTTGCCACATTTTATAAAGAAAAAACGGAAATTAAGTTAGTTTTTTCCATTGCAATTCACCCCTATGCTTTACTATGGGAATCCTCCCTATGCTTTACTATGGGAAACAAATACCATGTCGATTCACTTATTTCATGTGAAGGATTTCTATAAAAACGAAGTGTTTCCCACTGTATCTGCGAGATTGAAGTAAACCCAACCCTTTTTTTCAAGAAAGACCCGAAATTAAATGAGTTTTTTCCAGAAAAATTCACCCCTATGGTTTACTATGGGAATACGGTACCATGTGGAATATGTTTTTTAGTTTCAAGTATTTCGATAAAATCGAAGTGTTTTCTATGAATTCTTGGTTAGATACATTAACTGGCTAATTTTTGTAGAGAAATAATGAAAATTAAGTGAGTTGTTGAACAAAGAATGTTTTTCAATGCTTCCCTATGGGACACAAAACGACTTCAGAAAAAGTGTAGAATTTTCTGCAGTTTAGAACGAAAATCTTTGATTTTGCCAGTTTTGACACAAATCTCATCTTAAATAATAGCCACGGATTTCGATCCTAAAATTGATTAAACAGCTAATATAGCTTATTTTTAGGTATATTAACCTATTATCATCAAGATTTTAGCAGAAATTAAGTTTAAGTGACAAACTGATTTTACATTGTTCCTATGGGAATCCTCCCTATGCTTACCATAGGAATGTCATTCAATGCGGAATAACTTTTTTATTTTCACGGATTTCGATAAAAGCCGATGTGATTCCACGTATTTCTACGTAAATTAATTAAACCTGCTAGTTTTTTTTAAATAAAGACACTAAATTAAATTAGTTTTTCTAGAAAAAATCAGCCCATTGCTTTACTATGGGAATACGGTACCATGTGGAATATCTTTTTTAGTTTCAAGTATTTCGATAAGAACGAAGTGTTTCCCAGTATATCTACGAGAATAAAGTTAATTTGCCAGATTTTGTAAAGAAAGAACGGAAATTAAGTTAGTTTTTTCCAGAACAATTCACCCCTATGCTTTACTATGGGAATCCTCCCTATGCTTTACTATGGGAAAAAATACCATGTCGATTCACTTATTTCATGTGAAGGATTTCAATAAAAACGAAGTGTTTCCCACTGTATCTGCGTGAACGAAGTAATTCCGCCCCTTTTTTTCAAGAAAGACCCGAAATTAAATGAGTTTTTCCAGAAAAATTCACCCCTATGGTTTACTATGGGAATATGGTACCATGTGGAGTATCTTTTTTAGTTTCAAGTATTTCGATAAAAACGAAGTGTTTCCCAGTATATCTACAAGAATTAAGTTAACTTGCCACATTTTGTAAAGAAAAAACGGAAATTAAGTTAGTTTTTTCCATTGCAATTCAGCCCTATGCTTTACTATGGGAATCCTCCCTATGCTTTACTATGGGAAACAAATACCATGTCGATTCACTTATTTCATATGAAGGATTTCTATAAAAACGAAGTGTTTCCCACTTTATCTGCGTGAACGAAGTAATTCCGCCCCTTTTTTTCAAGAAAGACCCGAAATTAAATGAGTTTTTTCCAGAAAAATTCACCCCTATGGTTTACTATGGGAATACGGTACCATGTGGAATATGTTTTTTAGTTTCAAGTATTTCGATAAAATCGAAGTGTTTTCTATGAATTCTTGGTTAGATACATTAACTGGCTAATTTTTGTAGAGAAATAATGAAAATTAAGTGAGTTGTTGAACAAAGAATGTTTTTCAATGCTTCCCTATGGGACACAAAACGACTTCAGAAAAAGTGTAGAATTTTCTGCAGTTTAGAACGAAAATCTTTGATTTTGCCAGTTTTGACACAAATCTCATCTTAAATAATAGCCACGGATTTCGATCCTAAAATTGATTAAACAGCTAATATAGCTTATTTTTAGGTATATCAACCTATTATCATCAAGATTTTAGCAGAAATTAAGTTTAAGTGAGAAACTGATTTTACATTGTTCCTATGGGAATCCTCCCTATGCTTACCATAGCAATATCATTCAATGCGGAATAACTTTTTTATTTTCACGGATTTCGATAAAAACCGATGTGATTCCACGTATTTCTACGTAAATTAATTAAACCTGCTAGTTTTTTTAAATAAAGACACTAAATTAAATTAGTTTTTCCAGAAAAAATCAGCCCATTGCTTTACTATGGGAATACGGTACCATGTGGAATATCTTTTTTAGTTTCAAGTATTTCGATAAAAACGAAGTGTTTCCCAGTATATCTACGAGAATAAAGTTAATTTGCCAGATTTTGTAAAGAAAGAAGGGAAATTAAGTTAGTTTTTTCCAGAACAATTCACCCCTATGCTTTACTATGGGAATCCTCCCTATGCTTTACTATGGGAAAAAATACCATGTCCATTCACTTATTTCATGTGAAGGATTTCAATAAAAACGAAGTGTTTCCCACTGTATCTGCGTGAACGAAGTAATTCCGCCCCTTTTTTTCAAGAAAGACCCGAAATTAAATGAGTTTTTCCAGAAAACTTCACCCCTATGGTTTACTATGGGAATATGGTACCATGTGGAGTATCTTTTTTAGTTTCAAGTATTTCGATAAAACCGAAGTGTTTCCCAGTATATCTACAAGAATTAAGTTAACTTGCCACATTTTGTAAAGAAAAAACGGAAATTAAGTTAGTTTTTTCCATTGCAATTCAGCCCTATGCTTTACTATGGGAATCCTCCCTATGCTTTACTATGGGAAACAAATACCATGTCGATTCACTTATTTCATGTGAAGGATTTCTATAAAAACGAAGTGTTTCCCACTGTATCTGCGAGATTGAAGTAAACCCAACCCTTTTTTTCAAGAAACACCCGAAATTAAATGAGTTTTTTCCAGAAAAATTCACCCCTATGGTTTACTATGGGAATACGGTACCATGTGGAATATGTTTTTTAGTTTCAAGTATTTCGATAAAATCGAAGTGTTTTCTATGAATTCTTGGTTAGATACATTAACTGGCTAATTTTTGTAGAGAAATAATGAAAATTAAGTGAGTTGTTGAACAAAGAATGTTTTTCAATGCTTCCCTATGGGACACAAAACGACTTCAGAAAAAGTGTAGAATTTTCTGCAGTTTAGAACGAAAATCTTTGATTTTGCCAGTTTTGACACAAATCTCATCTTAAATAATAGCCACGGATTTCGATCCTAAAATTGATTAAACAGCTAATATAGCTTATATTTAGGTATATTAACCTATTATCATCAATATTTTAGCAGAAATTAAGTTTAAGTGAGAAACTGATTTTACATTGTTCCTATGGGAATCCTCCCTATGCTTACCATAGGAATGTCATTCAATGCGGAATAACTTTTTTAGTTTCACGGATTTCGATAAAAGCCGATGTGATTCCACGTATTTCTACGTAAATTAATTAAACCTGCTAGTTTTTTTAAATAAAGACACTAAATTAAATTAGTTTTTCCAGAAAAAATCAGCCCATTGCTTTACTATGGGAATACGGTACCATGTGGAATATCTTTTTTAGTTTCAAGTATTTCGATAAAAACGAAGTGTTTCCAAGTATATCTACGAGAATAAAGTTAATTTGCCAGATTTTGTAAAGAAAGAACGGAAATTAAGTTAGTTTTTTCCAGAACAATTCACCCCTATGCTTTACTATGGGAATCCTCCCTATGCTTTACTATGGGAAACAAATACCATGTCGATTCACTTATTTCATGTGAAGGATTTCTATAAAAACGAAGTGTTTCCCACTGTATCTGCGAGATTGAAGTAAACCCAACCCTTTTTTTCAAGAAACACCCGAAATTAAATGAGTTTTTCCAGAAAAATTCACCCCTATGGTTTACTATGGGAATACGGTACCATGTGGAATATGTTTTTTAGTTTCAAGTATTTCGATAAAATCGAAGTGTTTTCTATGAATTCTTGGTTAGATACATTAACTGGCTAATTTTTTGTAGAGAAATAATGAAAATTAAGTGAGTTGTTGAACAAAGAATGTTTTTCAATGCTTCCCTATGGGACACAAAACGACTTCAGAAAAAGTGTAGAATTTTCTGCAGTTTAGAACGAAAATCTTTGATTTTGCCAGTTTTGACACAAATCTCATCTTAAATAATAGCCACGGATTTCGATCCTAAAATTGATTAAACAGCTAATATAGCTTATTTTTAGGTATATTAACCTATTATCATCAAGATTTTAGCAGAAATTAAGTTTAAGTGAGAAACTGATTTTACATTGTTCTTATGGGAATCCTCCCTATGCTTACCACAGCAATGTCATTCAATGCGGAATAACTTTTTTATTTTCACGGATTTCGATAAAAGCCGATGTGATTCCACGTATTTCTACGTAAATTAATTAAACCTGCTAGTTTTTTTAAATAAAGACACTAAATTAAATTAGTTTTTCCAGAAAAAATCAGCCCATTGCTTTACTATGGGAATACGGTACCATGTGGAATATCTTTTTTAGTTTCAAGTATTTCGATAAAAACGAAGTGTTTCCCAGTATATCTACGAGAATAAAGTTAATTTGCCAGATTTTGTAAAGAAAGAACGGAAATTAAGTTAGTTTTTTCCAGAACAATTCACCCCTATGCTTTACTATGGGAATCCTCCCTATGCTTTACTATGGGAAAAAATACCATGTCGATTCACTTATTTCATGTGAAGGATTTCAATAAAAACGAAGTGTTTCCCACTTTATCTGCGTGAACGAAGTAATTCCGCCCCTTTTTTTCAAGAAAGACCCGAAATTAAATGAGTTTTTCCAGAAAAATTCACCCCTATGGTTTACTATGGGAATATGGTACCATGTGGAGTATCTTTTTTAGTTTCAAGTATTTCGATAAAAACGAAGTGTTTCCCAGTATATCTACAAGAATTAAGTTAACTTGCCACATTTTATAAAGAAAAAACGGAAATTAAGTTAGTTTTTTCCATTGCAATTCACCCCTATGCTTTACTATGGGAATCCTCCCTATGCTTTACTATGGGAAACAAATACCATGTCGATTCACTTATTTCATGTGAAGGATTTCTATAAAAACGAAGTGTTTCCCACTGTATCTGCGAGATTGAAGTAAACCCAACCCTTTTTTTCAAGAAACACCCGAAATTAAATGATTTTTTCCAGAAAAATTGCTTTACTATGGGAATACGGTACCATGTGGAATATGTTTTTTAGTTTCAAGTATTTCGATAAAATCGAAGTGTTTTCTATGAATTCTTGGTTAGATACATTAACTGGCTAATTTTTGTAGAGAAATAATGAAAATCAAGTGAGTTGTTGAACAAAGAATGTTTTTCAATGCTTCCCTATGGGACACAAAACGACTTCAGAAAAAGTGTAGAATTTTCTGCAGTTTAGAACGAAAATCTTTGATTTTGCCAGTTTTGACACAAATCTCATCTTAAATAACAGCCACGGATTTCGATCCTAAAATTGATTAAACAGCTAATATAGCTTATTTTTAGGTATATTAACCTATTATCATCAATATTTTAGCAGAAATTAAGTTTAAGTGAGAAACTGATTTTACATTGTTCCTATGGGAATCCTCCCTATGCTTACCATAGGAATGTCATTCAATGCGGAATAACTTTTTTATTTTCACGGATTTCGATAAAAGCCGATGTGATTCCACGTATTTCTACGTAAATTAATTAAACCTGCTAGTTTTTTTAAATAAAGACACTAAATTAAATTAGTTTTTCCAGAAAAAATCAGCCCATTGCTTTACTATGGGAATACGGTACCATGTGGAATATCTTTTTTAGTTTCAAGTATTTCGATAAAAACGAAGTGTTTCCAAGTATATCTACGAGAATAAAGTTAATTTGCCAGATTTTGTAAAGAAAGAACGGAAATTAAGTTAGTTTTTTCCAGAACAATTCATCCCTATGCTTTACTATGGGAATCCTCCCTATGCTTTACTATGGGAAACAAATACCATGTCGATTCACTTATTTCATATGAAGGATTTCTATAAAAACGAAGTGTTTCCCACTGTATCTGCGAGATTGAAGTAAACCCAACCCTTTTTTTCAAGAAACACCCGAAATTAAATGAGTTTTTCCAGAAAAATTCACCCCTATGGTTTACTATGGGAATACGGTACCATGTGGAATATGTTTTTTAGTTTCAAGTATTTCGATAAAATCGAAGTGTTTTCTATGAATTCTTGGTTAGATACATTAACTGGCTAAATTTTGTAGAGAAATAATGAAAATTAAGTGAGTTGTTGAACAAAGAATGTTTTTCAATGCTTCCCTATGGGACACAAAACGACTTCAGAAAAAGTGTAGAATTTTCTGCAGTTTAGAACGAAAATCTTTGATTTTGCCAGTTTTGACACAAATCTCATCTTAAATAATAGCCACGGATTTCGATCCTAAAATTGATTAAACAGCTAATATAGCTTATTTTTAGGTATATTAACCTATTATCATCAAGATTTTAGCAGAAATTAAGTTTAAGTGAGAAACTGATTTTACATTGTTCCTATGGGAATCCTCCCTATGCTTACCATAGGAATGTCATTCAATGCGGAATAACTTTTTTATTTTCACGGATTTCGATAAATGCCGATGTGATTCCACGTATTTCTACGTAAATTAATTAAACCTGCTAGTTTTTTTAAATAAAGACACTAAATTAAATTAGTTTTTCCAGAAAAAATCAGCCCATTGCTTTACTATGGGAATACGGTACCATGTGGAATATCTTTTTTAGTTTCAAGTATTTCGATAAAAACGAAGTGTTTCCAAGTATATCTACGAGAATAAAGTTAATTTGCCAGATTTTGTAAAGAAATAACGGAAATTAAGTTAGTTTTTTCCAGAACAATTCACCCCTATGCTTTACTATGGGAATCCTCCCTATGCTTTACTATGGGAAAAAATACCATGTCGATTCACTTATTTCATGTGAAGGATTTCAATAAAAACGAAGTGTTTCCCACTTTATCTGCGTGAACGAAGTAATTCCGCCCCTTTTTTTCAAGAAAGACCCGAAATTAAATGAGTTTCTCCAGAAAAATTCACCCCTATGGTTTACTATGGGAATATGGTACCATGTGGAGTATCTTTTTTAGTTTCAAGTATTTCGATAAAAACGAAGTGTTTCCCAGTATATCTACAAGAATTAAGTTAACTTGCCACATTTTATAAAGAAAAAACGGAAATTAAGTTAGTTTTTTCCATTGCAATTCACCCCTATGCTTTACTATGGGAATCCTCCCTATGCTTTACTATGGGAAACAAATACCATGTCGATTCACTTATTTCATGTGAAGGATTTCTATAAAAACGAAGTGTTTCCCCCTGTATCTGCGAGATTGAAGTAAACCCAACCCTTTTTTTCAAGAAAGACCCGAAATTAAATGAGTTTTTTCCAGAAAAATTCACCCCTATGGTTTACTATGGGAATACGGTACCATGTGGAATATGTTTTTTAGTTTCAAGTATTTCGATAAAATCGAAGTGTTTTCTATGAATTCTTGGTTAGATACATTAACTGGCTAATTTTTGTAGAGAAATAATGAAAATTAAGTGAGTTGTTGAACAAAGAATGTTTTTCAATGCTTCCCTATGGGACACAAAACGACTTCAGAAAAAGTGTAGAATTTTCTGCAGTTTAGAACGAAAATCTTTGATTTTGCCAGTTTTGACACAAATCTCATCTTAAATAATAGCCACGGATTTCGATCCTAAAATTGATTAAACAGCTAATATAGCTTATTTTTAGGTATATAAACCTATTATCATCAATATTTTAGCAGAAATTAAGTTTAAGTGACAAACTGATTTTACATTGTTCCTATGGGAATCCTCCCTATGCTTACCATAGGAATGTCATTCAATGCGGAATAACTTTTTTATTTTCACGGATTTCGATAAAAACCGATGTGATTCCACGTATTTCTACGTAAATTAATTAAACCTGCTAGTTTTTTTAAATAAAGACACTAAATTAAATTAGTTTTTCCAGAAAAAATCAGCCCATTGCTTTACTATGGGAATACGGTACCATGTGGAATATCTTTTTTAGTTTCAAGTATTTCGATAAAAACGAAGTGTTTCCAAGTATATCTACGAGAATAAAGTTAATTTGCCAGATTTTGTAAAGAAAGAACGGAAATTAAGTTAGTTTTTTCCAGAACAATTCACCCCTATGCTTTACTATGGGAATCCTCCCTATGCTTTACTATGGGAAACAAATACCATGTCGATTCACTTATTTCATATGGAGGATTTCTATAAAAACGAAGTGTTTCCCACTGTATCTGCGAGATTGAAGTAAACCCAACCCTTTTTTTCAAGAAACACCCGAAATTAAATGAGTTTTTCCAGAAAAATTCACCCCTATGGTTTACTATGGGAATACGGTACCATGTGGAATATGTTTTTTAGTTTCAAGTATTTCGATAAAATCGAAGTGTTTTCTATGAATTCTTGGTTAGATACATTAACTGGCTAATTTTTGTAGAGAAATAATGAAAATTAAGTGAGTTGTTGAACAAAGAATGTTTTTCAATGCTTCCCTATGGGACACAAAACGACTTCAGAAAAAGTGTAGAATTTTCTGCAGTTTAGAACGAAAATCTTTGATTTTGCCAGTTTTGACACAAATCTCATCTTAAATAATAGCCACGGATTTCGATCCTAAAATTGATTAAACAGCTAATATAGCTTATTTTTAGGTATATTAACCTATTATCATCAAGATTTTAGCAGAAATTAAGTTTAAGTGAGAAACTGATTTTACATTGTTCCTATGGGAATCCTCCCTATGCTTACCATAGGAATGTCATTCAATGCGGAATAACTTTTTTATTTTCACGGATTTCGATAAAAGCCGATGTGATTCCACGTATTTCTACGTAAATTAATTAAACCTGCTAGTTTTTTTAAATAAAGACACTAAATTAAATTAGTTTTTCCAGAAAAAATCAGCCCATTGCTTTACTATGGGAATACGGTACCATGTGGAATATCTTTTTTAGTTTCAAGTATTTCGATAAAAACGAAGTGTTTCCAAGTATATCTACGAGAATAAAGTTAATTTGCCAGATTTTGTAAAGAAAGAACGGAAATTAAGTTAGTTTTTTCCAGAACAATTCACCCCTATGCTTTACTATGGGAATCCTCCCTATGCTTTACTATGGGAAAAAATACCATGTCGATTCACTTATTTCATGTGAAGGATTTCAATAAAAACGAAGTGTTTCCCACTTTATCTGCGTGAACGAAGTAATTCCGCCCCTTTTTTTCAAGAAAGACCCGAAATTAAATGAGTTTCTCCAGAAAAATTCACCCCTATGGTTTACTATGGGAATATGGTACCATGTGGAGTATCTTTTTTAGTTTCAAGTATTTCGATAAAAACGAAGTGTTTCCCAGTATATCTACAAGAATTAAGTTAACTTGCCACATTTTATAAAGAAAAAACGGAAATTAAGTTAGTTTTTTCCATTGCAATTCACCCCTATGGCTTTACTATGGGAATCCTCCCTATGCTTTACTATGGGAAACAAATACCATGTCGATTCACTTATTTCATATGAAGGATTTCTATAAAAACGAAGTGTTTCCCACTGTATCTGCGAGATTGAAGTAAACCCAACCCTTTTTTTCAAGAAAGACCCGAAATTAAATGAGTTTTTTCCAGAAAAATTCACCCCTATGGTTTACTATGGGAATACGGTACCATGTGGAATATGTTTTTAGTTTCAAGTATTTCGATAAAATCGAAGTGTTTTCTATGAATTCTTGGTTAGATACATTAACTGGCTAATTTTTGTAGAGAAATAATGAAAATTAAGTGAGTTGTTGAACAAAGAATGTTTTTCAATGCTTCCCTATGGGACACAAAACGACTTCAGAAAAAGTGTAGAATTTTCTGCAGTTTAGAACGAAAATCTTTGATTTTGCCAGTTTTGACACAAATCTCATCTTAAATAATAGCCACGGATTTCGATCCTAAAATTGATTAAACAGCTAATATAGCTTATTTTTAGGTATAATTAACCTATTATCATCAAGATTTTAGCAGAAATTAAGTTTAAGTGAGAAACTGATTTTACATTGTTCCTATGGGAATCCTCCCTATGCTTACCATAGGAATGTCATTCAATGCGGAATAACTTTTTTATTTTCACGGATTTCGATAAAAGCCGATGTGATTCCACGTATTTCTACGTAAATTAATTAAACCTGCTAGTTTTTTTAAATAAAGACACTAAATTAAATTAGTTTTTTCCAGAAAAAATCAGCCCATTGCTTTACTATGGGAATACGGTACCATGTGGAATATCTTTTTTAGTTTCAAGTATTTCGATAAAAACGAAGTGTTTCCAAGTATATCTACGAGAATAAAGTTAATTTGCCAGATTTTGTAAAGAAAGAACGGAAATTAAGTTAGTTTTTTTCCAGAACAATTCACCCCTATGCTTTACTATGGGAATCCTCCCTATGCTTTACTATGGGAAAAAATACCATGTCGATTCACTTATTTCATGTGAAGGATTTCAATAAAAACGAAGTGTTTCCCACTGTATCTGCGTGAACGAAGTAATTCCGCCCCCTTTTTTTCAAGAAAGACCCGAAATTAAATGAGTTTTTCCAGAAAAATTCACCCCTATGGTTTACTATGGGAATATGGTACCATGTGGAGTATCTTTTTAGTTTCAAGTATTTCGATAAAAACGAAGTGTTTCCCAGTATATCTACAAGAATTAAGTTAACTTGCCACATTTTGTAAAGAAAAAACGGAAATTAAGTTAGTTTTTTCCATTGCAATTCAGCCCTATGCTTTACTATGGGAATCCTCCCTATGCTTTACTATGGGAAACAAATACCATGTCGATTCACTTATTTCATGTGAAGGATTTCTATAAAACGAAGTGTTTCCCCCCTGTATCTTGCGAGATTGAAGTAAACCCAACCCTTTTTTCAAGAAAGACCCGAAATTAAATGAGTTTTTTCCAGAAAAATTCACCCCTATGGTTTACTATGGGAATACGGTACCATGTGGAATATGTTTTTTTAGTTTCAAGTATTTCATAAAATCGAAGTGTTTTCTATGAATTCTTGGTTAGATACATTAAATGGCTAATTTTTGTAGAGAAATAATGAAAATTAAGTGAGTTGTTGAACAAAGAAAGTTTTTCAATGCTTCCCTATGGGACACAAAACGACTTCAGAAAAAGTGTAGAATTTTCTGCAGTTTAGAACGAAAATCTTTGATTTTGCCAGTTTTGACACAAATCTCATCTTAAATAATAGCCACGGATTTCGATCCTAAAATTGATTAAACAGCTAATATAGCTTATTTTTAGGTATATTAACCTATTATCATCAATATTTTAGCAGAAATTAAGTTTAAGTGAGAAACTGATTTTACATTGTTCCTATGGGAATCCTCCCTATGCTTACCATAGGAATGTCATTCAATGCGGAATAACTTTTTTATTTTCACGGATTTCGATAAAAGCCGATGTGATTCCACGTATTTCTACGTAAATTAATTAAACCATGCTAGTTTTTTTAAATAAAGACACTAAATTAAATTAGTTTTTCCAGAAAAAATCAGCCCATTGCTTTACTATGGGAATACGGTACCATGTGGAATATCTTTTTTAGTTTCAAGTATTTCGATAAAAACGAAGTGTTTCCAAGTATATCTACGAGAATAAAGTTAATTTGCCAGATTTTGTAAAGAAAGAACGGAAATTAAGTTAGTTTTTTCCAGAACAATTCACCCCTATGCTTTACTATGGGAATCCTCCCTATGCTTTACTATGGGAAACAAATACCATGTCGATTCACTTATTTCATATGAAGGATTTCTATAAAAACGAAGTGTTTCCCACTGTATCTGCGAGATTGAAGTAAACCCAACCCTTTTTTTCAAGAAACACCCGAAATTAAATGAGTTTTTCCAGAAAAATTCACCCCTATGGTTTACTATGGGAATACGGTACCATGTGGAATATGTTTTTTAGTTTCAAGTATTTCGATAAAATCGAAGTGTTTTCTATGAATTCTTGGTTAGATACATTAACTGGCTAATTTTTGTAGAGAAATAATGAAAATTAAGTGAGTTGTTGAACAAAGAATGTTTTTCAATGCTTCCCTATGGGACACAAAACGACTTCAGAAAAAGTGTAGAATTTTCTGCAGTTTAGAACGAAAATCTTTGATTTTGCCAGTTTTGACACAAATCTCATCTTAAATAATAGCCACGGATTTCGATCCTAAAATTGATTAAACAGCTAATATAGCTTATTTTTAGGTATATTAACCTATTATCATCAAGATTTTAGCAGAAATTAAGTTTAAGTGACAAACTGATTTTACATTGTTCCTATGGGAATCCTCCCTATGCTTACCATAGGAATGTCATTCAATGCGGAATAACTTTTTTATTTTCACGGATTTCGATAAAAACCGATGTGATTCCACGTATTTCTACGTAAATTAATTAAACCTGCTAGTTTTTTTAAATAAAGACACTAAATTAAATTAGTTTTTCCAGAAAAAATCAGCCCATTGCTTTACTATGGAATACGGTACCATGTGGAATATCTTTTTTAGTTTCAAGTATTTCGATAAAAACGAAGTGTTTCCCAGTATATCTACGAGAATAAAGTTAATTTGCCAGATTTTGTAAAGAAAGAACGGAAATTAAGTTAGTTTTTTCCAGAACAATTCACCCCTATGCTTTACTATGGGAATCCTCCCTATGCTTTACTATGGGAAAAAATACCATGTCCATTCACTTATTTCATGTGAAGGATTTCAATAAAAACGAAGTGTTTCCCACTGTATCTGCGTGAACGAAGTAATTCCGCCCCTTTTTTTCAAGAAAGACCCGAAATTAAATGAGTTTTTCCAGAAAAATTCACCCCTATGGTTTACTATGGGAATATGGTACCATGTGGAGTATCTTTTTTAGTTTCAAGTATTTCGATAAAAACGAAGTGTTTCCCAGTATATCTACAAGAATTAAGTTAACTTGCCACATTTTGTAAAGAAAAAACGGAAATTAAGTTAGTTTTTTCCATTGCAATTCAGCCTATGCTTTACTATGGGAATCCTCCCTATGCTTTACTATGGGAAACAAATACCATGTCGATTCACTTATTTCATGTGAAGGATTTCTATAAAAACGAAGTGTTTCCCACTGTATCTGCGAGATTGAAGTAAACCCAACCCTTTTTTTCAAGAAACACCCGAAATTAAATGAGTTTTTTCCAGAAAAATTCACCCCTATGGTTTACTATGGGAATACGGTACCATGTGGAATATGTTTTTTAGTTTCAAGTATTTCGATAAAATCGAAGTGTTTTCTATGAATTCTTGGTTAGATACATTAACTGGCTAATTTTTGTAGAGAAATAATGAAAATTAAGTGAGTTGTTGAACAAAGAATGTTTTTCAATGCTTCCCTATGGGACACAAAACGACTTCAGAAAAAGTGTAGAATTTTCTGCAGTTTAGAAGGAAAATCTTTGATTTTGCCAGTTTTGACACAAATCTCATCTTAAATAATAGCCACGGATTTCGATCCTAAAATTGATTAAACAGCTAATATAGCTTATTTTTAGGTATATTAACCTATTATCATCAATATTTTAGCAGAAATTAAGTTTAAGTGAGAAACTGATTTTACATTGTTCCTATGGGAATCCTCCCTATGCTTACCATAGGAATGTCATTCAATGCGGAATAACTTTTTTATTTTCACGGATTTCGATAAAAGCCGATGTGATTCCACGTATTTCTACGTAAATTAATTAAACCTGCTAGTTTTTTTAAATAAAGACACTAAATTAAATTAGTTTTTCCAGAAAAAATCAGCCCATTGCTTTACTATGGGAATACGGTACCATGTGGAATATCTTTTTTAGTTTCAAGTATTTCGATAAAAACGAAGTGTTTCCAAGTATATCTACGAGAATAAAGTTAATTTGCCAGATTTTGTAAAGAAAGAACGGAAATTAAGTTAGTTTTTTCCAGAACAATTCACCCCTATGCTTTACTATGGGAATCCTCCCTATGCTTTACTATGGGAAACAAATACCATGTCGATTCACTTATTTCATATGAAGGATTTCTATAAAAACGAAGTGTTTCCCACTGTATCTGCGAGATTGAAGTAAACCCAACCCTTTTTTTCAAGAAACACCCGAAATTAAATGAGTTTTTCCAGAAAAATTCACCCCTATGGTTTACTATGGGAATACGGTACCATGTGGAATATGTTTTTTAGTTTCAAGTATTCCGATAAAATCGAAGTGTTTTCTATGAATTCTTGGTTAGATACATTAACTGGCTAATTTTTGTAGAGAAATAATGAAAATTAAGTGAGTTGTTGAACAAAGAATGTTTTTCAATGCTTCCCTATGGGACACAAAACGACTTCAGAAAAAGTGTAGAATTTTCTGCAGTTTAGAACGAAAATCTTTGATTTTGCCAGTTTTGACACAAATCTCATCTTAAATAATAGCCACGGATTTCGATCCTAAAATTGATTAAACAGCTAATATAGCTTATTTTTAGGTATATTAACCTATTATCATCAAGATTTTAGCAGAAATTAAGTTTAAGTGACAAACTGATTTTACATTGTTCCTATGGGAATCCTCCCTATGCTTACCATAGGAATGTCATTCAATGCGGAATAACTTTTTTATTTTCACGGATTTCGATAAAAGCCGATGTGATTCCACGTATTTCTACGTAAATTAATTAAACCTGCTAGTTTTTTTAAATAAAGACACTAAATTAAATTAGTTTTTCCAGAAAAAATCAGCCCATTGCTTTACTATGGGAATACGGTACCATGTGGAATATCTTTTTTAGTTTCAAGTATTTCGATAAAAACGAAGTGTTTCCAAGTATATCTACGAGAATAAAGTTAATTTGCCAGATTTTGTAAAGAAAGAACGGAAATTAAGTTAGTTTTTTCCAGAACAATTCACCCCTATGCTTTACTATGGGAATCCTCCCTATGCTTTACTATGGGAAAAAATACCATGTCGATTCACTTATTTCATGTGAAGGATTTCAATAAAAACGAAGTGTTTCCCACTTTATCTGCGTGAACGAAGTAATTCCGCCCCTTTTTTTCAAGAAAGACCCGAAATTAAATGAGTTTCTCCAGAAAAATTCACCCCTATGGTTTACTATGGGAATATGGTACCATGTGGAGTATCTTTTTTAGTTTCAAGTATTTCGATAAAAACGAAGTGTTTCCCAGTATATCTACAAGAATTAAGTTAACTTGCCACATTTTATAAAGAAAAAACGGAAATTAAGTTAGTTTTTTCCATTGCAATTCACCCCTATGCTTTACTATGGGAATCCTCCCTATGCTTTACTATGGGAAACAAATACCATGTCGATTCACTTATTTCATGTGAAGGATTTCTATAAAAACGAAGTGTTTCCCACTGTATCTGCGAGATTGAAGTAAACCCAACCCTTTTTTTCAAGAAAGACCCGAAATTAAATGAGTTTTTTCCAGAAAAATTCACCCCTATGGTTTACTATGGGAATACGGTACCATGTGGAATATGTTTTTTAGTTTCAAGTATTTCGATAAAATCGAAGTGTTTTCTATGAATTCTTGGTTAGATACATTAAATGGCTAATTTTTGTAGAGAAATAATGAAAATTAAGTGAGTTGTTGAACAAAGAAAGTTTTTCAATGCTTCCCTATGGGACACAAAACGACTTCAGAAAAAGTGTAGAATTTTCTGCAGTTTAGAACGAAAATCTTTGATTTTGCCAGTTTTGACACAAATCTCATCTTAAATAATAGCCACGGATTTCGATCCTAAAATTGATTAAACAGCTAATATAGCTTATTTTTAGGTATATTAACCTATTATCATCAATATTTTAGCAGAAATTAAGTTTAAGTGAGAAACTGATTTTACATTGTTCCTATGGGAATCCTCCCTATGCTTACCATAGGAATGTCATTCAATGCGGAATAACTTTTTTATTTTCACGGATTTCGATAAAAGCCGATGTGATTCCACGTATTTCTACGTAAATTAATTAAACCTGCTAGTTTTTTTAAATAAAGACACTAAATTAAATTAGTTTTTCCAGAAAAAATCAGCCCATTGCTTTACTATGGAAATACGGTACCATGTGGAATATCTTTTTTAGTTTCAAGTATTTCGATAAAAACGAAGTGTTTCGAAGTATATCTACGAGAATAAAGTTAATTTGCCAGATTTTGTAAAGAAAGAACGGAAATTAAGTTAGTTTTTTCCAGAACAATTCACCCCTATGCTTTACTATGGGAATCCTCCCTATGCTTTACTATGGGAAACAAATACCATGTCGATTCACTTATTTCATATGAAGGATTTCTATAAAAACGAAGTGTTTCCCACTGTATCTGCGAGATTGAAGTAAACCCAACCCTTTTTTTCAAGAAACACCCGAAATTAAATGAGTTTTTCCAGAAAAATTCACCCCTATGGTTTACTATGGGAATACGGTACCATGTGGAATATGTTTTTTAGTTTCAAGTATTTCGATAAAATCGAAGTGTTTTCTATGAATTCTTGGTTAGATACATTAACTGGCTAATTTTTGTAGAGAAATAATGAAAATTAAGTGAGTTGTTGAACAAAGAATGTTTTTCAATGCTTCCCTATGGGACACAAAACGACTTCAGAAAAAGTGTAGAATTTTCTGCAGTTTAGAACGAAAATCTTTGATTTTGCCAGTTTTGACACAAATCTCATCTTAAATAATAGCCACGGATTTCGATCCTAAAATTGATTAAACAGCTAATATAGCTTATTTTTAGGTATATTAACCTATTATCATCAAGATTTTAGCAGAAATTAAGTTTAAGTGACAAACTGATTTTACATTGTTCCTATGGGAATCCTCCCTATGCTTACCATAGGAATGTCATTCAATGCGGAATAACTTTTTTATTTTCACGGATTTCGATAAAAACCGATGTGATTCCACGTATTTACGTAAATTAATTAAACCTGCTAGTTTTTTTAAATAAAGACACTAAATTAAATTAGTTTTTCCAGAAAAAATCAGCCCATTGCTTTACTATGGGAATACGGTACCATGTGGAATATCTTTTTTAGTTTCAAGTATTTCGATAAAAACGAAGTGTTTCCCAGTATATCTACGAGAATAAAGTTAATTTGCCAGATTTTGTAAAGAAAGAACGGAAATTAAGTTAGTTTTTTCCAGAACAATTCACCCCTATGCTTTACTATGGGAATCCTCCCTATGCTTTACTATGGGAAAAAATACCATGTCCATTCACTTATTTCATGTGAAGGATTTCAATAAAAACGAAGTGTTTCCCACTGTATCTGCGTGAACGAAGTAATTCCGCCCCTTTTTTTCAAGAAAGACCCGAAATTAAATGAGTTTTTCCAGAAAAATTCACCCCTATGGTTTACTATGGGAATATGGTACCATGTGGAGTATCTTTTTTAGTTTCAAGTATTTCGATAAAAACGAAGTGTTTCCCAGTATATCTACAAGAATTAAGTTAACTTGCCACATTTTGTAAAGAAAAAACGGAAATTAAGTTAGTTTTTTCCATTGCAATTCAGCCCTATGCTTTACTATGGGAATCCTCCCTATGCTTTACTATGGGAAACAAATACCATGTCGATTCACTTATTTCATGTGAAGGATTTCTATAAAAACGAAGTGTTTCCCACTGTATCTGCGAGATTGAAGTAAACCCAACCCTTTTTTTCAAGAAACACCCGAAATTAAATGAGTTTTTTCCAGAAAAATTCACCCCTATGGTTTACTATGGGAATACGGTACCATGTGGAATATGTTTTTTAGTTTCAAGTATTTCGATAAAATCGAAGTGTTTTCTATGAATTCTTGGTTAGATACATTAACTGGCTAATTTTTGTAGAGAAATAATGAAAATTAAGTGAGTTGTTGAACAAAGAATGTTTTTCAATGCTTCCCTATGGGACACAAAACGACTTCAGAAAAAGTGTAGAATTTTCTGCAGTTTAGAAGGAAAATCTTTGATTTTGCCAGTTTTGACACAAATCTCATCTTAAATAATAGCCACGGATTTCGATCCTAAAATTGATTAAACAGCTAATATAGCTTATTTTTAGGTATATTAACCTATTATCATCAATATTTTAGCAGAAATTAAGTTTAAGTGAGAAACTGATTTTACATTGTTCCTATGGGAATCCTCCCTATGCTTACCATAGGAATGTCATTCAATGCGGAATAACTTTTTTATTTTCACGGATTTCGATAAAAGCCGATGTGATTCCACGTATTTCTACGTAAATTAATTAAACCTGCTAGTTTTTTTAAATAAAGACACTAAATTAAATTAGTTTTTCCAGAAAAAATCAGCCCATTGCTTTACTATGGGAATACGGTACCATGTGGAATATCTTTTTTAGTTTCAAGTATTTCGATAAAAACGAAGTGTTTCCAAGTATATCTACGAGAATAAAGTTAATTTGCCAGATTTTGTAAAGAAAGAACGGAAATTAAGTTAGTTTTTTCCAGAACAATTCACCCCTATGCTTTACTATGGGAATCCTCCCTATGCTTTACTATGGGAAACAAATACCATGTCGATTCACTTATTTCATATGAAGGATTTCTATAAAAACGAAGTGTTTCCCACTGTATCTGCGAGATTGAAGTAAACCCAACCCTTTTTTTCAAGAAACACCCGAAATTAAATGAGTTTTTCCAGAAAAATTCACCCCTATGGTTTACTATGGGAATACGGTACCATGTGGAATATGTTTTTTAGTTTCAAGTATTCCGATAAAATCGAAGTGTTTTCTATGAATTCTTGGTTAGATACATTAACTGGCTAATTTTTGTAGAGAAATAATGAAAATTAAGTGAGTTGTTGAACAAAGAATGTTTTTCAATGCTTCCCTATGGGACACAAAACGACTTCAGAAAAAGTGTAGAATTTTCTGCAGTTTAGAACGAAAATCTTTGATTTTGCCAGTTTTGACACAAATCTCATCTTAAATAATAGCCACGGATTTCGATCCTAAAATTGATTAAACAGCTAATATAGCTTATTTTTAGGTATATTAACCTATTATCATCAAGATTTTAGCAGAAATTAAGTTTAAGTGACAAACTGATTTTACATTGTTCCTATGGGAATCCTCCCTATGCTTACCATAGGAATGTCATTCAATGCGGAATAACTTTTTTATTTTCACGGATTTCGATAAAAGCCGATGTGATTCCACGTATTTCTACGTAAATTAATTAAACCTGCTAGTTTTTTTAAATAAAGACACTAAATTAAATTAGTTTTTCCAGAAAAAATCAGCCCATTGCTTTACTATGGGAATACGGTACCATGTGGAATATCTTTTTTAGTTTCAGGTATTTCGATAAAAACGAAGTGTTTCCAAGTATATCTACGAGAATAAAGTTAATTTGCCAGATTTTGTAAAGAAAGAACGGAAATTAAGTTAGTTTTTTCCAGAACAATTCACCCCTATGCTTTACTATGGGAATCCTCCCTATGCTTTACTATGGGAAAAAATACCATGTCGATTCACTTATTTCATGTGAAGGATTTCAATAAAAACGAAGTGTTTCCCACTTTATCTGCGTGAACGAAGTAATTCCGCCCCTTTTTTTCAAGAAAGACCCGAAATTAAATGAGTTTCTCCAGAAAAATTCACCCCTATGGTTTTACTATGGGAATATGGTACCATGTGGAGTATCTTTTTTAGTTTCAAGTATTTCGATAAAAACGAAGTGTTTCCCAGTATATCTACAAGAATTAAGTTAACTTGCCACATTTTATAAAGAAAAAACGGAAATTAAGTTAGTTTTTTCCATTGCAATTCACCCCTATGCTTTACTATGGGAATCCTCCCTATTGCTTTACTATGGGAAACAAATACCATGTCGATTCACTTATTTCATGTGAAGGATTTCTATAAAAACGAAGTGTTTCCCACTGTATCTGCGAGATTGAAGTAAACCCAACCCTTTTTTTCAAGAAAGACCCGAAATTAAATGAGTTTTTTCCAGAAAAATTCACCCCTATGGTTTACTATGGGAATACGGTACCATGTGGAATATGTTTTTTAGTTTCAAGTATTTCGATAAAATCGAAGTGTTTTCTATGAATTCTTGGTTAGATACATTAACTGGCTAATTTTTGTAGAGAAATAATGGAAATTAAGTGAGTTGTTGAACAAAGAATGTTTTTCAATGCTTCCCTATGGGACACAAAACGACTTCAGAAAAAGTGTAGAATTTTCTGCAGTTTAGAACGAAAATCTTTGATTTTGCCAGTTTTGACACAAATCTCATCTTAAATAATAGCCACGGATTTCGATCCTAAAATTGATTAAACAGCTAATATAGCTTATTTTTAGGTATATTAACCTATTATCATCAAGATTTTAGCAGAAATTAAGTTTAAGTGACAAACTGATTTTACATTGTTCCTATGGGAATCCTCCCTATGCTTACCATAGGAATGTCATTCAATGCGGAATAACTTTTTTATTTTCACGGATTTCGATAAAAGCCGATGTGATTCCACGTATTTCTACGTAAATTAATTAAACCTGCTAGTTTGTTTAAATAAAGACACTAAATTAAATTAGTTTTTCCAGAAAAAATCAGCCCATTGCTTTACTATGGGAATACGGTACCATGTGGAATATCTTTTTTAGTTTCAAGTATTTCGATAAGAACGAAGTGTTTCCCAGTATATCTACGAGAATAAAGTTAATTTGCCAGATTTTGTAAAGAAAGAACGGAAATTAAGTTAGTTTTTTCCAGAACAATTCACCCCTATGCTTTACTATGGGAATCCTCCCTATGCTTTACTATGGGAAAAAATACCATGTCGATTCACTTATTTCATGTGAAGGATTTCAATAAAAACGAAGTGTTTCCCACTGTATCTGCGTGAACGAAGTAATTCCGCCCCTTTTTTTCAAGAAAGACCCGAAATTAAATGAGTTTCTCCAGAAAAATTCACCCCTATGGTTTACTATGGGAATATGGTACCATGTGGAGTATCTCTTTTTAGTTTCAAGTATTTCGATAAAAACGAAGTGTTTCCCAGTATATCTACAAGAATTAAGTTAACTTGCCACATTTTGTAAAGAAAAAACGGAAATTAAGTTAGTTTTTTCCATTGCAATTCAGCCCTATGCTTTACTATGGGAATCCTCCATGCTTTACTATGGGAAACAAATACCATGTCGATTCACTTATTTCATATGAAGGATTTCTATAAAAACGAAGTGTTTCCCACTTTATCTGCGTGAACGAAGTAATTCCGCCCCTTTTTTTCAAGAAAGACCCGAAATTAAATGAGTTTTTCCAGAAAAATTCACCCCTATGGTTTACTATGGGAATATGGTACCATGTGGAGTATCTTTTTTAGTTTCAAGTATTTCGATAAAAACGAAGTGTTTCCCAGTATATCTACAAGAATTAAGTTAACTTGCCACATTTTATAAAGAAAAAACGGAAATTAAGTTAGTTTTTTCCATTGCAATTCACCCCTATGCTTTACTATGGGAATCCTCCCTATGCTTTACTATGGGAAACAAATACCATGTCGATTCACTTATTTCATGTGAAGGATTTCTATAAAAACGAAGTGTTTCCCACTGTATCTGCGAGATTGAAGTAAACCCAACCCTTTTTTTCAAGAAAGACCCGAAATTAAATGAGTTTTTTCAGAAAAATTCACCCCTATGGTTTACTATGGGAATACGGTACCATGTGGAATATGTTTTTTAGTTTCAAGTATTTCGATAAAATCGAAGTGTTTTCTATGAATTCTTGGTTAGATACATTAACTGGCTAATTTTTGTAGAGAAATAATGAAAATTAAGTGAGTTGTTGAACAAAGAATGTTTTTCAATGCTTCCCTATGGGACACAAAACGACTTCAGAAAAAGTGTAGAATTTTCTGCAGTTTAGAACGAAAATCTTTGATTTTGCCAGTTTTGACACAAATCTCATCTTAAATAATAGCCACGGATTTCGATCCTAAATTGATTAAACAGCTAATATAGCTTATTTTTAGGTATATTAACCTATTATCATCAAGATTTTAGCAGAAATTAAGTTTAAGTGAGAAACTGATTTTACATTGTTCCTATGGGAATCCTCCCTATGCTTATCATAGGAATGTCATTCAATGCGGAATAACTTTTTTATTTTCACGGATTTCGATAAAAGCCGATGTGATTCCACGTATTTCTACGTAAATTAATTAAACCTGCTAGTTTTTTTAAATAAAGACACTAAATTAAATTAGTTTTTCCAGAAAAAATCAGCCCATTGCTTTACTATGGGAATACGGTACCATGTGGAATATCTTTTTTAGTTTCAAGTATTTCGATAAGAACGAAGTGTTTCCCAGTATATCTACGAGAATAAAGTTAATTTGCCAGATTTTGTAAAGAAAGAAGGGAAATTAAGTTAGTTTTTTCCAGAACAATTCACCCCTATGCTTTACTATGGGAATCCTCCCTATGCTTTACTATGGGAAAAAATACCATGTCGATTCACTTATTTCATGTGAAGGATTTCAATAAAAACGAAGTGTTTCCCACTGTATCTGCGTGAACGAAGTAATTCCGCCCCTTTTTTTCAAGAAAGACCCGAAATTAAATGAGTTTTTCCAGAAAAATTCACCCCTATGGTTTACTATGGGAATATGGTACCATGTGGAGTATCTTTTTTAGTTTCAAGTATTTCGATAAAAACGAAGTGTTTCCCAGTATATCTACAAGAATTAAGTTAACTTGCCACATTTTGTAAAGAAAAAACGGAAATTAAGTTAGTTTTTTCCATTGCAATTCAGCCCTATGCTTTACTATGGGAATCCTCCCTATGCTTTACTATGGGAAACAAATACCATGTCGATTCACTTATTTCATGTGAAGGATTTCTATAAAAACGAAGTGTTTCCCACTGTATCTGCGAGATTGAAGTAAACCCAACCCTTTTTTTCAAGAAACACCCGAAATTAAATGAGTTTTTTCCAGACAAATTCACCCCTATGGTTTACTATGGGAATACGGTACCATGTGGAATATGTTTTTTAGTTTCAAGTATTTCGATAAAATCGAAGTGTTTTCTATGAATTCTTGGTTAGATACATTAACTGGCTAATTTTTGTAGAGAAATAATGAAAATTAAGTGAGTTGTTGAACAAAGAATGTTTTTCAATGCTTCCCTATGGGACACAAAACGACTTCAGAAAAAGTGTAGAATTTTCTGCAGTTTAGAACGAAAATCTTTGATTTTGCCAGTTTTGACACAAATCTCATCTTAAATAATAGCCACGGATTTCGATCCTAAAATTGATTAAACAGCTAATATAGCTTATTTTTAGGTATATTAACCTATTATCATCAAGATTTTAGCAGAAATTAAGTTTAAGTGAGAAACTGATTTTACATTGTTCCTATGGGAATCCTCCCTATGCTTACCATAGGAATGTCATTCAATGCGGAATAACTTTTTTATTTTCACGGATTTCGATAAAAGCCGATGTGATTCCACGTATTTCTACGTAAATTAATTAAACCTGCTAGTTTTTTTAAATAAAGACACTAAATTAAATTAGTTTTTCCAGAAAAAATCAGCCCATTGCTTTACTATGG